>NW_016107403.1:5772579-5780021 GCF_001604975.1 Cebus imitator
ACAAGTGTTTCCCAGGATCTTGTGCCTGTTTCTTGACTCACCTTTTAGATACCACTGTGCCTCTGGATTCTCTGCTTATTTAATTCTCATGCATCCCCTCTGGACATTACTACTCAATAGCTTCAGTTTCTGCTTCCATAAATTGATAGCTCCACTTTACTAAGACCACTAAAGTGCTAAGAACAGAGACTGGCACATGGCAAAGATCAGTAAATGTTAGCAATCTTTACCGTAAATTTCCCTGAGCTTCACTTTGCATGTTTAACGGCCAATTGGACAGCTGTACCTATTGCATGCTTAATGGCCTATTGACAAGCCTATGTTCCTGTCTATATTTAGTATTAATATTTCTAAAACTCATATCCAAAACTGAATTAAACGTCCTCTTCCCCACCAAAAGACAGACCAAAAAAATTTTAAAAACCGGGTCCTCCTTCAGCATTTTATTCTCTCTCATTCATTTCCTCATTCTTTCAAAAAATATACCGAAATACCATTCCAGATATTAGAGATTCAGAGTGAACACATCAGCCACGGCCCCTCCTCAACTCCTGACCTTACATTCCAGCATAAGGGGGCACAAAAAGTGCAACACACAAATGAACTGAATGCTGCAGATAACTTACACATGCCCTGTCCCTAGCTCCAACAAGGTGCTTAAAAACTGGATGCCTGCTTTCTTCCCGGAAGTCAAAGAAAAGCTCTCTGAGGAGCTGACACCTGAGCTGAAATATGACTTAGACACCCATCCCAGAGGAGCCACAAAGGACAATGGACAACGGAGATCTTTGCAAAGAACAAAACCAAAAGCAGTAACCTGGCCAACCTCGGAGTTCACGCCAGTTAGCGTGCAGGAGTCTTGCAATTCTCATTCAACAGGATGGAATGCAGTATCTATGGAGTATGTCCATTCTCTCCTCCTTTTAATAAGATTTTATTGCGGAAACCCTGTCTTCTCTCCTCCATTGTGTGCCCATGTATTGCAACGGCTGGCTTAACTTTCAGACCATAGGTTTTGTCCAGAGCTGACGGAAAAGACAGACATCCCCCCATTTGCTGGGCTTGAAGCTAGAAGCAGTTACTGCTGACAAGACTTACATACCTCACTTTGGGGAAGGGGCATATGTGCTTTATCCATGCTTGCCCTGGTCAATAATCAATGACCTGATCCTAACTCCTTCCTTCTTCGGTGCCCCAAACATTCAACCTCATCAACAACTCTGAAATTCAACTATATTTCCATCCCTACTCTCACTTTCCTGGCTCAATCCTTACATGAAATGGCTGCAATGGCCTCCTAATCAACTTATCTCCAGTTGCCTCCTGCCAATTAGTTCCCCTTAAAACTACTGAAGAACTCTTCCAAAAAAGACAAACCCAAACATGTAACCACCCAACCTAAAACCCATTTTTGGTGTTCTACAGCCTTTAAACAAAAACCAAGTGCCTCAGAATGTTGTACACTGCCATCCATTTCCAGCTTCCACTCTCCAACTTCCGTAGCCTCTTCTTGAGTTTCTTGCTCCCCCACCTTCTAGCTTTCACCATCGTGAGCAGCCTGCATTTCCCCAGATGTCCCTAACTGTTACCTCCAAGTGGTAGCACACACCACCTTCTACCTGACCTCAGAGTGCAACTCAGCCTTCCGAGACTCCTAAACCTAGCTAGGAGCAATAGTAATATATGTACACCTTGACCACAGAACAGGGCCAGGCTCAGAAAACACTAAAAACGTGGTAGTTGTTTTGAATACAGCAATTATCACACGCTATACCTAGGTTTCTCAGCATTGGCACTACTGACATTTCTGGTCAGACCCTTCTTATCACAGGGGTCAGTGCAGCGGGGCGGGATCTCTACCAGCACCTCCAGTCTCTGTGCCCCAGGATGCCAGCAGTACCACTCCCATCCTTCCCCACCCTGCCCAGTTGTGACAACAACAAAGGTTTCCAGACATTGACTCATGTCCCGTGGGGGGCAAAACTGGCTGGCTGAGAATCACTGCACTAAAGCTCATTGGATGGTTCATCATCTTGGTCTGCACCCCATGGGCAACACATCCCGGAAAAGCTGAAACTGACTCTACATCCTTAACACCCATGCCGGGGACACAACTGTGGATAAATTAATGTTTGCCTAATAGTAGTATAAGAAAAGTAATCAAGATATTTTTAACAGGGAGGGCACAAGATCTAAAGAGAAACAATAAAGAAAAATGAAAATTCTGGTTAGGTTAATTTTTCATAAATTCAACTCAGTTCTCAAAATCCTTACGGACACAGAAAATGTCACATACTCCTTTCATATGCTCCAAAAAGCAAAAATCAGACTTCAGTATGTAAGAGGCATCTGACTGATACTCAGTGACTTAACCTGCAAAATGCTACAGCAATTATTACCAATACCAGTGGGATACTTCCAGATTTTTGCATAAAACCAGGAATCACATCTAGGGCAAAAGTCTTAGAATCAGAAAATTTTTGAAGAGTCAACTTGGACAGAAAAGTGGTGAATTAGAAATCGGAGATCTGGGTTCTTTCCCAGCTTTGGCACTAATTGTGGTACAGAAGGACAGTCACTTAACTGCTAAGGCCTGTTGTTTCCTCACCTGTAAAACAGAGGATTAAATAATATTAACTTTAAACGTCTCCTTATTTGTAAATCCTATGAATCTATGAATTCAGCCAAAAAGATCCAATATTTTTAAGAAATCAAATTAAAAATACATACATATGCATAGACACACACACACACACACAATAGAACTAAATGAGTGCTCCAGAATGGCAGAACTGCACAGCCAGATGATATATTCAGAGTCCAATGGCTTCATTTTCTAATGAGGAAATGATTACGTTCTAAAGGGAGAGACCAGGTCTTAAGCATCTCTCCCTCCCCGAAGCTTGCATAGTACCTGGGCCATAGCAGGCATTTATAAGCATCTCGTAAGCTAAAGTTGTGACACTCCTAATACCAGATCCCAAAAGCCTTCGAGCCTGTGATCTTTTCACCATATCATGAGATGTCTTGACTTCTTGCAGGAGAGAAAGAAAACAAAAAGCCAAAATAAGTTGAGTGTGAACAGAATAAAGATGACATGACAGAACATGAAGTTATTTGTCAGAAGAGTGAACAACGGAGTTCTGGAAAAGTCCACGAAGAATCTAGTCTAGGAATTTAACACAAGATTAATGAAATAATCTTGTTGGCATGGTTTATAAAACAATGGAGTGACTAAGAAATATCAAACCCCTGGAATACTCAAAAAGTAGCAAGTAGAAGATAAGTGAACTAGAAGAATAAAGGGAAAGAGAGACCAGGGCAGTGAGACCAGGAAGAAATGGGAAACGAGCTGTGTAGAGCACACTGTGCATTCTGTTTTACAGCTGCCCTGTAAATTCCAAAAAATAATACACCCTTTGGAAGGCAAAATGAATTTTAAAAAGATAAAACCTCAGAGGCAGATTAAATTTACTTTTTAGTAAACGTCACCTCATTTAGAAACACTACATTTACAACCTTGAGAGCAGATGCGGTATTATTAGGTGCTTATGGTGCTTAACTGGGCCAGAGGGAAGACTTTATGCCCAAATTTTATAAGTAGGAGGACAGGAGGGGGAGAGACAGAAGGGCTAGGGGAGGAGGGAGACCAAGAGGGAGGGAGAGAAAGTATGGGAAGGGAGGGAAGCATTTCTTTGTTAACATTTCTCAAGGTTAAAGTACCACAGACATGTCAAAGCGCCAACAGAACTAAGTCTCAGGTTTATGAATGCTGAATGAAATGAAGGACACTAAAGATGTGTTACTACATAAATAATTTTTTAAAAGAAAAGAAAAAAAAGATTTGTTACAGTTTAATTTAAATAACTGCAATAATTAGGTATGTCAGAAAACCCAATCCTCCCTCCATTTAATCTACCATTTCCAAGTCTGAAATAAAGAATCCAAATGTTCAAATTCAAAGTGAAGAGCTGGGGAGAATTCTGAGTCTAAAGGTATTTTGTAATTGATTCATCCATTTCCCACTACATCTTTAGGAAGGAGTTAAAAGTGCTATAAAACGCCCCCTCTCGGAATGGAATTTTTGATAGGACCCTATTTATGAGAAGGAAAATGATTAAGCATTACAGTATTTACTTTATTGTTGCCCTCACTACTGACAAATGCCAAAGTAACGTGGCAAGGACAGAGGAAGACGGCATTCAACACACAGCTTCAACAACAAGAATATCACAACTGCCTCGTGGTTGTTTCCTTCCCTAGTCTAAGTATGTATTAAAAGTCTCAAAATCAGCCCTTATCTGGAAACTTTTTCTCAGACAAAACCATGAGCAACAATGTATAAATAGGATATAGATTTTTAAAAATTCACAAAAATCTGAAAGACAAAGAAATGGGCCTAAGATCCCCCAAGCCCATTTAAAAACACGCTTGCAAAGCTCAGAAGAGGAAAATTCAATCCAAGGATCCTTCCACCCACCTCTATATAACTCCACATCCTCATTGCAATGCATGCTGGTTCTGTGAGCTAAGGCCTCTGTTAAACTTTTGTTTACTCATTTATGAAATGGAAATAATAACAATAATACCTTTATAAGGTTGTTGTAAAAGTTACATGAAATAATCCATGCAAGTACCTAGTAAACTGCTCAGCAAATACAAATATTCAAAAAAGTACTGGCTATAATTCCTTAAAGCAAAAAGGCTAGACTAATATTTTAGATACAACTCCCAAAGAGAAATAGCCACACATTTCTACTTTTCTCCAGAACAGCAAAAACAGCATTTCAAGTTCTTCTAATATAAATAAAATTGTAGCTGAGAAATAATAAATCCCTGATTATAGTTCCTAGCTGAAAGAACTGAAAACAACATAAGGAATAGACATGACTATCTATCATGAAATATAGAATCAGCCAAAAAGCCTAAACAGAAAACAAGTTAACACTTAGATATCTAATTCAGTCTTTCTGAACAATAAAAAGAAAAGAGCTAGAGAACACTATGCTACATAAAAGCAAAAAGAATCAGACACAGTGATGTAGTCTGTTAGTTCTTCTTTGGCATCCTAAACATATCAGCTTATTCTACACACAGCATATTTACCAGTTCAACCAATTTCACAGAAAGCAAGATCCAAGACAGGGAAAAGCAAGACAAACAAAGGGCCCAGCAAATTTACGCTATTCCTGCTACCAAACTTTTTTCTCAGCCTCACCTGGCACCGACTGGTACAGATTTCTAACCAGCCAGGAAATCATTTAAAAATCTCAATATCAAAGCTCAATGTCAGAAAAAAGGTTGGAAAAAGCAATTAAAGAATGCTTTTCACCTACTTCTTACTCTTATTTTAATCTACTCTTATTTCACTAATATTCTTTAAACTCAAGAGGTTAAAAAAAAAAAAACAAAATTAAAACATAATTATTGTTCCTCATAAATCACATCAGTTTCAATAGCTTGAATATGATTTTCAGACATTAATTTATAAAACAGTACTTTTAATTTTTAATAAGTTAAAATAATCAAAACATAAAACATGAGGAAACAAGTATAAAAAATTTACAGAGTAAAAATATTCAAATAGTTAAGAGAGAAGAGAAAGAGAGAGAGAGAGAGATTTTTTTTGAGACAGAGTCTCACTCTGTCGCCAGTCTGAGGTACAGTGGTGCAATCTTGGTTCACTGCAACCTCCACCTCCCAGGTTCAGTGATTCTCCTGCCTGAGCCTCCCAAGTACCTGGGACTACAGGAGCATGCCACCATTCCCAGCTAATTTTTATATTTTTAGTAGAGACAGGGTTTCACCATGTTGGCTAGGATGGTCTCGATCTCTTGACCTTGTGATCTGTCTGCCTCGGCCTCCCAAAGTGCTGGGATTACAGGTATGAGCCATCACACCCAGCCAAGGTATTATTTAAGATGTAAAAGTAATACCTTGTTTTAACACTTCAAATAATTTTAATGTGAATTACAAAGCAGTTATAAAAGCAAATTCTACCTAAAATTATTTTTCAAAAAAACAGATCTAAGTAACTTAGAAAATATACATTATACCAAAGCAGATATATACTTGAATATCTTCAATATTAAACTCCTGTTATGTGAGTTTATTTTTATGGCAGAAAAAATATAACACAAAGCTCTCCAAAATTAGGATTAATTTAATTTTTATATTTGAAGATCTTTTTAAAATTATATGTAATTTAATATTAATATGGACACTAAATTAATTATTGCCAAACATTTTCAAAGCCACTAAAACTAGAATAATTGATCTTAGCAATGTTATAAATTCCTTCCTGAAACTTATAAATACTCTAAATACGACTGTGTTGCTTAAAAATGAGGATATGTTCTAAGAAATGAGTCAGGCAACTTTGTCATTGTATAAACCATCATAGAGTGTACTTACACAAACCTACATAATTGTATAGCCTACTACATACCTGCCTTGTGTGGTATAGCCTACTGCTCCTAGGCTACAAACCTGTACAGCCTGTTACTGTACTGAATCATGTACACAATGGTAACAATGGTAAGTATCTGTGTATCTAAATGTAGCTAAACATAGAAAAAGTACAGGAAAAATACAGCATTATTATCCTGACACTGTCATCTATCTATATGCAGTCCATGACTGAACGGAAGATCATCACGAAGCATGATGTATACAGATTGTATACAATAAGAATACAATTTCCTGGCATATTACAGCTTTTATGTGAACTTGTTTATATTAACAATGATCTCTCCAAGACATAAAGAGGCCAAGAATGGACTCCTGATTTTTACTACATTAACTGCTGGGTCATGAAAGTTCACCATTACCAGCCCACCACCAAAAACCACTGCAGAAAACAAGGAGTAGATGATAAAAATCTATCAAAAACTGACGATGACATATAGTTTTCTAGGTAATATTGTCTTTCGTAAATTTGTTCCATTATCTAAAATGATTCATAATTCATAGGTTTGAATTATTAAAATAGTATACAATCAAGTTTCTCTCTACCCTACAATGACCTTCCATCATGCTAACAGTAATTTTTAGTTAACACTTTGCACTAAAGAAAATGCAGCAAGATACTATCAAATATCACCAACAAATTATTGTTAAAATGTGTCAATATTAACATTCAAGAATATATATCTGAGCTGGGTGCAGTTGCTCACACCTGTAATCCCAGCACTTTGGAAGGCAGAGGTAGGCAGATCGCTTGAGGCCAAGAGTTCAAGACTAGCCAGACCAACATGGTGAAACCCTGTCTCTACTAAAATACAAAAATTAGCCAGGCATGGTGGCACACGCTTGTAATCCCAGCTACACTGGAGGCTAAGGCAGGAGAATCACTTAAACCCAGGAGGCAGAGGCAGCAGTGGGCCAAGATGGCACCACTGCACTCCAGTCTGGGAAACGGAGCAAGACTCTGTCTCAAAAAA
>NW_016107403.1:5781420-5785745 GCF_001604975.1 Cebus imitator
GTTCTTTTAAACAGAAGCCCCAAATAAAGGCTATCAGTCATATTATAACGTGAGCTGAGTCACAAAAATGGAGCAATGTATCTGTGAAAGAAAATATATACAAGAAAGAGTATATATCATCTAAACCCTAGCTCTCCCCTGTCCTTAAGCAATTCTCTCCCTAACCCCCAAAGCAATAAATTAGGGTAATGTGATTCTTTTTGCAGTTTTTTCTTTTCTCCACTACCATTAGTCACTGATTGCTAATATCCCAAAAGTTTTCAGTATAAGCTTTTTCAGGGTTGACTGAGACAGTCATGCGTTTTTGATGGTGGTGAGTGTAACACATTAGAAATTCTCTCTTGAAAGTTCGATGGGATTATGGCAAACAGAAAAGACAATCGATTCCTATCTTCTCAATAAGATTTAGCATAAGCAACCTTACATGTGACATTCAATTCAAAGATTTATTACTAGATGTTCAGAGAGTAAGTATTCCATTTTCATACATATAAATTTACTAAGTTATGATGCTAAGCAGGTAGGCCATAATGGCCATACAACTTCAGATAACACTAGATGAATAGCAACTACTAAATTACAATATAACCTGGTGTTGTTCAACCTATTGTTGTATTCATGAGAACTGCCACTGAAATTCAATGACCTGTGAATGTTTGATGTAACAGAAGCCTGGCTCCCCCAATAAAAATCCCCAATCGAACAATAGTAATTCAATACTACAAATCTAAGTCCTCTGGGATTCGATCTCCTTTACACTGAAGTTTCAATTCAACAAACATGCATTAAATGATGTGCAAAGAACAAGAAAGTAGGTGAGGCGCTGGGAAAGCAGTATGAATGAGCCTTTCAGGAGCTTGCACTCTGTCAGAAGAGAGGTTTAAGCCAATGATTACAACACGGTGTGGTACTTCAATATCAAAAGTATGTGTATCCTCACAAATAAACATGAAACTATCTCATAATAGGCATATAAAAATAATAGGCAACTCATAAAAGAATACAAATGATCAACAGATCAAACCCACTGTTTGCCTATGTAATCAGTGTATTTTTAAAAGCTCATAATATCCACTGTTGGTGGGAGGTGTGGGAAAATGGTCATTCTTACACTCTTACTAGGCTACATTTCTACAGAATAATTTGGAAAGCTGGTCATTTAAAGCCATTTAAATGTATATTCTTTGTCTTGGAAATTCTACTGGTTTCAGTGAATGGATAAATTAGTTTCACTAACCAAAAGAAAAAAAAAAATAATTCAATTTTAGAATGACAACTTTGGTTTAATAGTGTAAATTTCACACTCCTACAAGATATCCAAGTAAGCAGTTGGACATTCGTAATAATTAGCATTTACTAATGGATTTTGCTAATCTTACATACATTATTTCATTTAATCTCTCCAAAATTCAAAGCCATCTGTATACATCGGCAGGACCAAGCTTCAAACACAGCTCTTAAGCCAAAGCTCTTAGTCAATATTCTATTCATCATTCATGGGTATGACGCCTGGCAGAAAGGTCCAAGATAGAAACATACATTTTGCAAGTTTATCTTTCGTTTATTCCTTCATTCAGCAGACATATATTAGGTACCTAAGGTTGGATCTAAGGATACCAAGAAAGTAAAGTTAAATTTCTTCTCCTTAGGGAAATAAAATAGGCATGAAAACAAAAAATTGCAATCTGATATGGCAGTGATAATAGAAATAATAAAGAGGAATAATACTAACCCCCAAAGAAAGAGAGAGTAGTCAACTCTGCATCGGAGACTCATCAAGGAAGGTTCTAAGAAAGGAAGACAATGCTTGGCCATGATTTTGAAGGATGGGTGAAAAAAAAAACATCCCCCAAGTGGACAGGAGAAGCAGGTAAGGAATTTGATTCCAGAAAAAAGGCGTTGAATATACAGAAGCATTACTTACAGCAGCATGGTCAGTACAAAGAAATACATGTAGGTCACCACAGTGATAAACGGACAGTGCCCTTTAACCACTCTCTAACTCCCAACCTCTGCTCCTCCAGATGTTGCAGAAAAAAAGAGAGGAAATATAAAGCCTTCCACTCTCTTGAATTGCATTTTCCAAAGAGGTCCACACCTCTAATCTCCCCTCCAAACTAAGAACTGGAAAGGGACTAGGCAGCTTCCCTTGTCAATGAGGAGAAGCAGTGATGTAGTGACACTCTCCAAAACAGCTTCCCAATAGCACTGCTATCTACTGCTTCACACAGCCTTTGGTTTTCTTCATGGCCTTTATTTACTAACTAAAATTCCATCATCTATTCATTCTTTTCCTTGTTTATTGCGTTTCTCCCTCATTAGGATATAAGCTCCAGGAAGGCATGAGATGGGCCTTGTCTATTCTATTCACCACTGTGTCTTTTGTTTTTCTTTCTGAGACAGGGTCTGGCTGCAGTGGAGTGATGTGACCATGGCTCTCTGCAGCCTCAACCTCCCGGGCTCAAGCAATCCCCCCACCTCAGACTCCCAAGTAGTTGGGACTACAGGTGCACACCACCACAGCTGGCTAATTTTACAATTTTTATTTTGTAAAGACAAGGTCTCACTATATTGCCCAATCTGGTCTCAAACTCCTGGGCTCAAGGGATCCTCCCACCTCAGCCTCTGAAAGTGCTAGAATGACCGTCATGAGCCATCCTGCCCACTGTATCTTGAAGAACACTTGGCACAGGAGGCACTCCACAAATACCTGCTGAATGAATGAATGTTGTTTCATCTTACCCAATGTAAAGCATTATGGTTATTTTAAACCTAAAACTCAAATCAAAATATTTCACTTTTATAAGAAAATATTTTCTGTAATATTTCACATATTTTCATGATCTAATGAAATTTTCTAATGCTCTAAACAGCATCTCTATGCCCTCTATTTTTTTTTCACCGTAACAAATATTTAATGTGGCTCCAAAATCAACACCTACGAAGTTTAACTCTGCTCTCTACTCACCCTAACACTTCATTAGAGAATCTTTGGACCAAAGAGAACAAGGTAACAATTTTGGATAAAGTGGCATGCCAACTGCAAATTGATGTACTGCTTCAGTGAAACATACATGAAGAAAAACAGAAGGAAGCTATTCCATACTTAACGAAAAACTCCAAGTCCTGCTAAGAAAACAAAAATATCTTAGGTAGGAAAAAAAGTGACTGATGTTACTGGAAAAACAGATAACACATGACAACTCTAAGGAGGTCACCATTTTTTAGGAATTACTATCACTGATATAATTACTATCACTGACATAGCAAACTCATAGAGACCAGGTCTTGCCAAACTGCATGTGACATAAAATGTTTGGTAAAAGCTCCTGGAATCTGTTTATCCAACTGGCCACTGCACTTTGGGTTTCTTTTGAGCAACCCACCACTATTTTCAGAATCAGGCTTTCAGGCTACTTGTGTCACAGATAGGATAGTCTTTCCCTGGCATTTTAGGCTTTTTTAATTTTTATTTTTTGAGACAGAGTCTCATTCTGTCATCCAGGCGCGATAGCTCACTGCAACCTCTGCCTCCCAAGTTCAAGTGATTCTCATGCCTCAGGCTTCCAAGTAGCTGGGATTACAGGCACACACCACCACGCACAGCTAATTTTTGTATTTTTTAGTAGAGATGGGGTTTCACCATGTTGGCCAGGTTGATCTCGAACTCCTGACCTCAGGTGATCTGCCCACCTTGGCCTCCCAAACTGCTGGGATTACAGGTGTGAGCCACAGCGCCCGGCCGCATTTTAGGCTTTAAAAGCATACAGGAAACTGGTACCGCAAGCTTAGCCATGCAATTACTGACCTGATTAAAAATTTTGATACAAATTGTAAATCAGGCAACTTTTGAAGATGCAACTTCAAAAGTTCAACTGTTGTGAAAAATATTACTGTTACTATGAATCTATTTCGAGACCAATGAAGACTGAAGTAAGACCTAACTGTTGCCTTGCCAAATCCATTTCTCAATATAAATACCATGTAAAATTACACAATGGATTTACTCTAACCCTTTTTACATGGGAGTTACAAAAAGAAGCCTTTAAACACCTCTAGGGATAAATTTACTTTTCTCAGCCAAGTGTTAACAGCAATAAATGGAGGATTTACATGTAATCCCTAAAAGCAAATAGGCAGAAATTACCAACCAAGCTGTGACTTTTTAACTAAGCATTTTATTTAATCCCACTTATATAACAGGGCAATTTAAAGGGTGCCAGTTTTAAAAACATGAGATGTAAGTGCAAAATAGTGTCCCTCCTATTTTAAAGCTAATTTTCTAGGATTGTATATTCTAACAAATGTGGGTTGTTGTTTTTTTT
>NW_016107403.1:5785769-5794234 GCF_001604975.1 Cebus imitator
CAGAGTACTCACTAGGAATGACTAAATAAACACCTATTCAGTCAATACTGCCATTTCTTAAAAATAATAGACATCTGAGAACTTTTTTCAAAGTTAATGTATAAGCGATGTCCTTTCTAAATAGATACAAATGAACATTACACTAAAAAAATGGATGTTTTCATAGGCTAATAACAGCATAATAAATTAGCTACATGGTTAAGACTCTCTTTGTTGTCAACTGCTCACTGGTGGCCGTATATCCTAGAACTGTATTTCTAGAATTCCATCAGCATCTAGTTAATAAGATCTATTTCTCTGGTAAGTAGTCTTTAGAAAAATGAATCAGACTTTATTAAAGACAGAATTCATATTATTACAAGCCACAGTAGCTAGTTTAGGATTTGTAAGACTATGTTATTGATAGCACAAATTAAAACAGAGGTTCCATTTAGAAAAAGAGATCCCTTTACCCAACCATTATACTCTAAAAATAAAACCAACAATTCTTCACACACGAACAAAATCAAGGTGGGAATATACAAGACTTCAACTGATCACAGAACAATGACATAGCCAGAAGATCAATAAGGAAATGCATTTCATAGAATTAACAGTTAATGTTTATAATGAAGTTCAATCAAGTGGTTAAAGTCTATAGGACTACTTAAGAAAAATTTAAAAAGCAGAAAAAAAAAATGTCATCACAGGGTCAAACAAGTTTCAGATGTTCTAAACTTGTTTTCATTAGTCAGTAATATTCTGGTCTCCCAAATACTAGGCCAAATGGCTGATGTCACTTACCTTCTCGTATTCCAACCTCGCTGAAAAACCAGAAGGAATCTGTTTACAAATCAATCTGTGCCTTGAGCAGAGTTCTGCTACCTCTAAATAAAACCCCTTTTAATTTCTTATCACACAACTCATGAGTTCAGCAGAAATAAGAAAAAAAACTACTTGCCATAAATAACGACTATTCACATTTTGATGTAGTAAAAACAGTCACTTGCTAAAGCTTCTGTTCTTCAAGACAGTCTCCTTTTTCAGCCCTCTTCCTTCCATTTATTTTCCTCCTAAATATTTCAGTATTATTCAGATAACCAGTTCACCCTAGTCAAGAAAAAGACCTTCTGAGGAAGCTGAGCACAATGGTATTCTGGAATAAAATCCCACTGGGCTCTGATTAGAAGTGCAACGCTCCTGCCTATGTACAACCTGTCACACCTGCCACCAGGCCTGGAGGCCGGGACTACCACAGAACCTGCTTCCAGTGTTCGAGGCCTCCTGCAAAACATTACTTACTGTGCCAGGCATATGACTTCTCTCATTCTTCCCATTTTGAGAGCTGCCATTTTTTAGTTTCTTTTTCTTTTTTGCTGTTTCTTTGTGCTCTTTCTGTTTGTTTTGCACTTCAATAAGAACAGAAATAAAGCTGTTTTTCACTTCCTTTTCAAACTCCAGTTCATCTCGTAAGGCCAACTGCTGCACCAGCTCCTCCGAGTACTCCTTAATGGCAGTCTCAATCTCTTCCAGGAGTTCATTTAACTCAGACACTGAGAGCCTTTTTACTCCTAGGACCAAAAATAAAATACAGCTGATATGAAGACAAAAACGTTTCAAGGACGCAAAACAGAGTAGTCACTAGCAATGGCTAAATAAATACCCATGAAATAAATGTCAAAGAACAAAAATCATATTCCAAGCAATTAAATTGGCTATCTGTGATCTTCTCAGAATTCTAAATTTCTGGAGGGCAGGTCTGAGTAGAGGTAAGTGGGCAGGTGAGTCACTTCTCAGCTTGCTGGGAAGAAAGTCTAACAAAAGCTTTTACTTGTGCAAATCAATCATTCCAGGAAGAGTACTTCAGCCAAGACTGTGAAAGCTTGTACAAGGAAAAGAACAAACACAAAAGCAGAGGGAAAGTACAGAAACCACCTGATGAGCAAAAACTGCAAGTCGTTCGGCAGGGTTCTGAGATACCTCTGAAAAGGAAAGAAGTTCATCTGAAAGAATTAAACTAAATACATATTTAATTACATATGCCCCAATCTGTGAATTTTGTAGAAAATTGGTGATATGGCTTGCATCTGTGTCCCCACCCAAATCTGTTGAAAATATAATCCTCAATGTTGGAGGTAGGGGTTGGAGGTGATTGGATCATGAGGGCAATTTATTTATCTTTTTTTTTTGAGATGGAGTCTCACTCTGTCACCCAGGCTGGAGTGCAATGGCGCAATCTCAGCTCACTGCAACCTCCACCTCCCAGGTTCAAGAGATTCTCCTGCCTCAGCCTCCCCAGTAGCTGGGACTACAAGTGCATGCCACCACACCTAGCTAATTTTTGTATTTTTAGTAGAGATGGGGTTTTGCCATGTTGGCCAAGATGGTCTCGGTCTCCTGATCTCATAATCTACCTGCCTCAGCCTCCAAAAGTGCTTGGATTACAGGCATGAGCCACCATGCCCAGTCATGAGGGCAATTTCTAATGGTTTAGTACCATCCCCCTGGTGCCGTTCTCATGACAGAGTTCTCATGAGACCTGGTTGTTTAAAAGTATGTGGCACCTCCCCCGCCCCCTTCCTCCTGCTTCAGCCGTGAGAAGACGCCTGCTCCAGCTTTGCCTCCCACCCTGAGTAAAAGTTCCCTGAGGCCTCTCCAGAAGCAGAAGCTGCCAGGCTTCCTGTACAGCCTGCAGAACAGTTAGCAAATTAAACTTCCTTGCATAAATTACGCAGTTTCAGCTGTTTCTTTCTAGCAGTGCAAGAATGGACTAATACAACTGGGAAGGCAAAAGGGAACAATATTCCCTGAAACCCCTTCCAGGCTTCTGTCAGCACTTCTCCTGTGAGAGACAGGACACTGTTAAAGTCCCAGCCCACGGGACCTCAGAATGTGGACATGGGGTCTTTAAAGAGGTAAATTAAGCATAAATGAAGACATCAGGATGCACCCTAACCCAGTATGACTGGTATTCTCATAAAATGGGGTGATCAGGACACAGAAGAAAGACCACGTGAAGACACACAGAGAAGGCAGCCATCTGCATGTCAAGGAGAGAGACCTCTGGAAAAAAAAAGCAAACCTGCCAACACCTTGATCTCAGACATCTGGCCTACAGGTCTGCAAGAATATAAATTCCTGTTGTTTAAGCCACCCAGTCTGTGGTACTTTGTTCTGGCAGCACTAGCAAACCAATACAGATTTTACTGTCTGAACCAGGTATCAGGACTGCATTTGGGAGTCAGGATCCCAACACTGTTTAGCTTATATCTACAGCAGTGTGGTCAAATCAGACCATCTGAAAGAATTCAGTCTGTCTGACTGTCCATATGTTGAAGCCATAAAATCCAAAGGTCTATAGGTAACTAAGCTTCAGACTGGGCATGCCATAAAGATAAAACTAGGTGACAATACAGGTTGAGCAGACACAGATCCCATCACTGCCTATTCAAGGAGGGGACCAGTCGTATGGCAATGATTAGAAGTCTACCTTCCAACTAGCCTCAGGCTTTTCACAGGCTGGTTAGTTATTCAGAAATCAACTGTAGAGTTTCTAGAGTTCATTATTCTCATATACGTCAAACAGATCCATGGTTCCCAAAATTCTTCATAGTAACACACAAGACTATTTATATAGACAGGAATTACGTTTGACAAATAATTACTGAATATTGATTCTACACTTCAAATATGATGAGGTTTGTTAGAGACTCAACTGTGTCCTCTGCAAAATTCATGTGTTCCAACCCCTAGTACCTCAGAATGTTACAGTATTTGGAGATACAGTCTTTAAAGAGGTTAATCATGTTAAAATAAGGTCATTAGGATAGAATCCAATATGATTGCTGTCCTTATAAGAGGAAATTTGGGGCCAGGCGTGGTGGCTCACGCCTGTAACCCCAGCACTTTGGGAGGCAGAGGTGGGCAGATCATGAGGTCAGGAGTTCGAGACCAACCTGGCCAAGATGGTGAAACCCCGGTGCTACCAAAATACAAAAATTAGCTGGGCATGGTGGCAGGCACCTGTAATCCTAGCTACTCAAGAGGCTGAGGCAGAAGAATCGCTTGAACCCAGGGGCAGAGGTTGCATTGAGCCGAGATCACGCCACTTCACTCCATCCTGAGCAAAAGAGCAAAACTCGATCTCAAAAAAGGAAAAGAGGAAATTTGGACATAGACACAAACAGAAGGAGGCTGAAATCAAAGCTTTCTGGAGAAGATCACACTATACATTTGATATAGACGAAAAGCACAGACATCATTGATTTAAGCAGACTCCCTTACTCTCTTCATAACTGCTGGTACTAGACCTCTTAAGAGTTTGAATTTCCTGGGAAAGCATTGAAAGCCGATCTGACTGTGTAGGGGTTTCATCATCTTCTGGGTCCGGTGATTCCTGCATCATTTCTTCAATTTCTTCAATAACCTTTGAAAACATACATACAACTGTTAATCAAATATACAAAAGGAAAATGATCTATCTGGAACATGGCATTCACCTAAGGCACCCAGAGTAGAAATGCACTAAATTCTCCATTAACCAATGGTTTTCAGGAATGAGTGTTCTGAATAATCAAAATTTTGATTATAGGAGTAAACATGGTTTATCAAGAAAAAATTATGATATACTAAACACAAACCTAAATAGAATTTGATTTACTATGTCCATCATGATTCAGTTGGCCCTCCCAGGTCTTGTAAATTCTAAGAAATGGTGCCACAAACACATGATAATTTACTTCAGACATGCCAGAACCAGATCATAAAGTAATCGTTATAAGAAAGCAAATAAGCCGGGCGCGGTGGCTCAAGCCTGTAATCCCAGCACTTTGGGAGGCCGAGGCGGGTGGATCACGAGGTCAAGAGATCGAGACCATCCTGGTCAACATGGTGAAACCCCGTCTCTACTAAAACTACAAAAAATTAGCTGGGCATGGTGGCACATGCCTGTAATCCCAGCAACTCAGGAGGCTGAGACAGGAGAATTGCCTGAACCCAGGAGGCGGAGGTTGCGGTGAGCCGAGATTGCGCCATTGCACTCCAGCCTGGGTAACAAGAGCGAAACTCCGTCTCAAAAAAATAAATAAATAAAAATAAAAATAAAGAAAGCAAATAACAGAAAATTTACCACAGACATGCAAGTCCTCAACGTAAAGGTATTTCATCAAAAATTCTAACATAAAATTTAGAAAATACAATAGCACAAAAAACTATATGTGAACAAGAAATTACCTTTACGACAGCAAAATATTCTTTTAACAGTAGGAAAAGAATAGTATATATTAATTCAATGAAAAATAAAGGGATATTTTTAAATTACTTAAAAAGTAAAAGTCTAAAGAGAAAAATGCTACGAAAAGCATAAAAACTTCAGAAATACATTTGCCTTTAAACAATGATCTATTGTCTAGTGCAGTGCTGCTCAAATCTTAAGACAGTATCTTGCCTGTTCCAGATTCTAAAAGTTGAGAAGTATATAGAATTCAGCAAAATGTAAAGCAAAGCCCGGAAAATTACTCAATAGTTAGAAAAGAAGGACCTAAAGTTAGAAAAAAAAAATTAAATACAATTAAATGAAGGAGCAAAACATCCTGAGCATATTTACCATGCTTTATGAATTAACAAGCTTAACAGGTAACATTTCCACCAAGGAAAAACAAAGGTAAATCTGAAGGAGACGGGATTATGTTAATTATAAGAAGAGTCTCCAAAACAGGCAATATAATATGACACAATGAGCCACTCAAGGCTCCTACAGAGTCTGTTATTCTAACTCTTAAAAACAGGGAGAGACAGTTTAAGGAATTAGGCAGGTCAGTGAGGGGACAACAAATTCACAAGGTCATGTCTATCCCGAGATCACCCTCTACCTCAAAACAGCCCTCCAACCTACTATTACCTTGCTTTTTTAAGCACTGCATTCTTTCCAGGCCTAGAACAATTCAACCACAAATATGACTAAGGAGCATCCAAATAACACAATTTTAATGTAAATTTTTAATGTCCTCCTCCCAAGCTTGCCATAATATATCTCCTTACTGACCTCATCTTTCCAGCCTAAAAATAGAGTATGGTAGAATTCACAGTCCAAGTAGCCATGGAACATTTTATTTCAGGAAGAAGTTCTGGCATCACATTTCAACAATACAACAGAGGTGGGAAGAGCATTCAGAAAATGAGAAAGCTGATTCAACTGGTTTTAAGTGAATACGGGGTTGACCTTATTAGAGCATTCCACAGGAATAATGCTCACTTCTTTCTGGGACACACAATATGTACTTTAACACATGCTAATGCTTTTTACCCAGGGTTTTAAAGATACTAAATAATTTCTACACAGATACTTCACAGTTTTTCCATATTTGGGTAAATCTAAAGAAATAAGGAAATTCACAATATTTTTCTGGTTTGAGGTTAAGCAATAATCCTTCCTTGGTAACTTGCTATACACTTCAACAATGCCTATGTTGGAAATCTTCCCAACTAACATAATCCCTTCTGCTTCAGATGACATTACTTTTCTCTGTGGAAGAGTTAACTATTAAGCCTGTATAACCAGAAAAAATAGGAAAGATAAGTAAACCAACAGCCATTATTTAGTGTCATAATAAGAAGCCGTTTTTCAGCTCTGGAGTCTCCTTTCCTTGCGCTGATGAGTATCTCCTCTATACCTGGTCTGCTGTGAAGAGGGGTTCATCATTCACACAGGAGACAATGATTGAGTGCATATCCAGCTGCTCTCTCAGCTCCTCGTCATCTGATGCATCAAAGAGCAAACTGTCACTTACCTAAAAACAAAAATGCCCACCATTAAACGCAGGACATCCTGATCAAAACAAAGTTAACAGCTCTGAGTAAAGGAGGCTGCAGGGAAAAGCATCTACTGACAGCTTTCCCTTGAGGGGGAGAAATTATTACAATCACTCACAAGCAGTGAGTACATGTTCATCTGGAACAGAAATGAGAAGAATGTATAATAAATATGAAATTGCTAAGATGCTGCATACATCCCCTATTGCCTGAGATAGATACAAACTTTGCTATTTTTTTCCATGGGGAAAACTGCTATAAAAGCTGACAGATATGCAGAAAAAAATATGGTATTCGTTAGCAAGTCATAGAGAATTACTGTGAGTAGAAGGGAGAATAGGAGCAAGTTTGGCAACAAACAATAAGATTGGTAGATGTTAAAATTCAAAAGAAAACATAAAAGTTACTTGCAAACTAACTGCTAATATCTTTTTTTTTTTTTTGAGACGGAGTCTCGCCCCGTTCCCCAGGCTAGAGTGCAGTGGTGCTATCTCAGCTCAATGCAACCTCCACTTCCCAGGTTCAAGTAATTTTCCTGCCTCGGCCTCTCATGTAGCTGGGATTACAGGCGGCTGCCACCATGTCCGGCTAATTTTTTTGTATTTGTAGTAGAAACGAGGTTTCACAATGTTGGTCAGGTTGGTCTAGAACTCTTGACCTCAGGCAATCCACTCGCCTTGGCCTCCCAAAGTGCTGGGATTACAGGCATGAGCCACTGTGCCCAGCCCACATATTTCTTCTTAACAAAAAAATAATAACCTAGGTTCCAAGAACCTCTTTAAACCTAACTGAGCTGGCAATTCACCTCTCACCTCACAACCATCTTCCACCCTGCTCTGTGCTCCAAGAGGATCACCTTTATGGAGGACATCAAAGGATGTTCTTGCTGTCTGGCTTCCAGATGGGTTAAACCCACTGGTAGACACTGGGAGACTAGAGGGGGGGATGGTGAGGGCTGCACGTGTATTCTGCTGTCTTCCTCCCTGTCAGACTGTCACTTGTTGACTATGTTCACCAAAAGCCATCGCTCTGGTTAGCAGACCTCTCCCACACAGCCAATCTCAACAGTTTCTGGTAATCTCTCCCTGTCCTTACCTATTCATGCCCAGGACTGCTAAAGTACCAGTTTCTGTTGCCAGCCCTGGGAGGCTGCATCACGCCTAGTTAGCTTCCCTTAACCCTGCCCATACCAACATAAACAGCCCCCTTAATAATGACTTAGAGTTTAGCACCAGTACTGACTGTAAAAACCTTGCCTGAAAAAACTCAGCAGATTGAAATGAACAAGTGAACTTCTGTCTATCATCTACCTATCTGTCATGACATGACCATTCCGGTGTTGAATGGAACTGAAATTAGAACTCTATTCCCCAGGCCAGGTGCGGTGGCTCATGCCTGTAATCCCAGCACTTTGGGAGGCCAAGGTGGGCGGATCAAGAGGTCAGGAGTTTGAGACCAGCCTGGCCAACATAGTGAAACCCTGTCTCTATTAAAAATAAAGGTAAATAGCTGGGCATGGTGGCAGGTGCCTTCAATCCCAGCTACTTGGGAGGCTGAGGCAGGAGAATCACTTGAACCCAAGAGGCGGAGGTTACAGTGAGCCAAGATCACGCCACTGCACTCCAGCTAGGGCAACGGTATGAGACTCTGTCTTGGGAAACAAACAAATAAACAAA
>NW_016107403.1:5794308-5843955 GCF_001604975.1 Cebus imitator
AAAAAGAACTCTATTCCTCAGGAAGGATTAGCACACACTGAGTTTCCTAAGAATAACTGTGCAACAAGGATTATATAAGAAGCCATCATGTCATTCTATTACATAGTGTATAACTAAAATGATAAAATTTTGCCTGGCAAAATAATTTTATTTACCTAAGCAGAGGATATATATCTAAAGCTGAGGACAAATGGAGTGGAGCTACTGCTTCCCTAGTTCTGTATAACATGACCATCTGGGGACAGCAGGTGAACGCAAACTACAGAGTAAGAAACATGCAGGTGAGAAGAGCCAAGGAAACAAGCACTGGCATGTCAACTTTGCAACATTAGGCAGGTAGAAGGCCCATCCGCACTGCAGGGTCCACCTACACCCCTAAAGCGCAACTCCAGGCTGCTGCACAGTGACAACATCCCTTCTTATTTTATTTCTCACTGCACGATCAGCCTAGCAAAGGCCTGGCCATGGCCTTCAACACAACATCATGAGCTCAGAACACTGTGGAAAAAAGAATCTAAAAGCTTCCAGGGAAAAAAAAAAAAAAAAAAAAAAAAGCACATTATATTAACAGGATCAGGAATCAAAATGTCATGTGAATTCTCAATAGCAATAATAGATGCTACAAAATAATCAATGTAATTTCCAGGCTGGGAGAAATTCCATCCTAGAATCTTATATCCAGCTAAAAAACAAGTAGGCAGGGGCTTAGGAAAAAGACAGTTTCAGACATACAAGTTCTCAAAAAATTTACCTCTCATGTGCCCTTTCTCAAAAAGCTACCAGGAGGAAAATGAAAAAGAAAAAAGATATGTGGTCTAATAGCAAGCGACAGGCAAAGAGAATTCTCATCATGATCGTAAAGTGAAAATCCCAGAATGATGACTGTAAAGCTAAACTAGAGAGCAGCCACTCAGATTAGAATTGTTACCGCAGAGATCATGGAGAAGAGAGAGAGGAGGGTGGGGAGGGGGAGCAGGAGGACTCGATAGATTACCTAGTGTAGTCCATTTGCTGAATGAGTTCTCTGGCTCTACTGAGGCTGAATTGGTCAGCTAATTATAAACTAAATAAATCACAAAAAGGCAGTTATTATCCTAAGAAAAAACCTAAGTAGAAAAAGGGAAAATTTAAACATATCAAAATGGGTCAACTATACACATTTAAATAGTAAATATAAATGATGAAGATCAATTCAACCCACATGTTGATGTAATTATACAGGGAAGATGGGGGAAGGGAAGTTTTTGGGAAGGTCTGGTGTCAGGGGTTGGCAAAGGGCAGTAAGAGAGCTAAACCTTCACCCTCTGGGTGGAAAGTAAATAAATAAAGCCTAAAATTGAGAAAATAATATCAAGTAAAATGGCATGAGCATGTTATCTGCTAGAAGAAAGAGCTGATATAATTTAAAGTGGCCAGTTACCTCTGGTAAGGAGAAATCAAGGATGAGGGAAGTGGAGCAGAGACTGCCATTTCATTTAAGTCCTATAGCTCTAATTTACTTTTTAAACTATGAGAGCTGTCCCTTCAATAATTTAATTTTTAAAAGAAGAAGATAGATCAAGAAACTAGGCTCTTGATGAGAGGGGATGTATGATTTCAAAATCATAGAACATGAAAAAGTGGCACAATGTGATTTCAAGGGTGTGTCACTGGCACAGAGTAGACCTACCGATTAGTTCATCCATCCTTCCACTTCAAACACTCCAAACCCCCTTCCCAGTCACTCTTGCTGTGTCGCAGCTTGGGGACAATAGTTCTGTTTTATTTTTCCTCTTCTGGCTTATAAATACTAAAAGTTTTAATTTTAAAATTAATCCAGGCTGGCACAGTGGCTCATGCCTATAATCCCAGCACTTTGGGAGGCTGAGGCCGGTAGATTGTTTGAGCTCAGGAGTTTGAGACCAGCCTCAGCAACATGATGAAAAAATTACACCTCTACAAAAAATACAAAAAATTAGCCAGGAGTAATGGCGTACATCTGTAGTCCCAGCTATCTGGGAGGCTGAGGTAGGAGAATTGCTTGAGCACAGGAAGCAGAAGTTGCAGTGAGCCGAGAAGGCGCCACTGCACCCCAGCCTGGGCAACAGAGCCAGACCACGTCTCAAAAAAAAAAAGAAAACAATTACTCCTAAGGAAGCCTAGGTTGCCACAGCTCACACGTGTAATACCAACACATTGGGAGGACAAGATGGAAGAATCTCTTGAGGTCAGGAAAGCAAGAACAGCCTGAGAAACACAGTAAGACCTTGTCTCTACAAAAATATTTTTTCTTAAAATTAGCCAGGCATGGCACTGCTCATGTGTAGTCCTAGCTACTCAGGAGCCTGGAGTGGGAAGATTGTTTAAGCCGGGAGTTGGAGGCTGCAGTAAGCTATGATGGTGCCACTGTACTCCAGGCTGGGCAACACAGGAAGACACTCTCTCAATCTATCAATCAATCAATCAATCAAATTACTTCTATGGAAGACATTATTATCTTATTTTTTATTTCTTATTTCTGCTCTTAAAGGTATAAAGATGCACACAAAAGTCCCTGTCACCAAGGAAATGCACATGGAAGGAAAAGTACAGCACAGAAGATGTTCTTAAGCTGAAATGAATGAGAAGAATTTTATCATATAAGCGAATTCAAGAATGGCACCAGATTTAAAATAGGTTTATGACCAAAACACATGAGCAATACCAGTAAACTATTATAAATTTCCATGACAACAGAAATGATCCCAGATCATCTTTCCAGAGAGAGAGCCAAGTCCATTCCCCACAGAGATGGCATATGCTAAGAGCTGGAATACCTTTCAAGCTTTGCAAATTAGCCCTGGCTGTCATGGGTATCATTATTCACTCTCCCATTCGGCATAAATGTGTCTTCTCTTTGCCAAGCATTCCCATCGCTCCTTCCTATGCCATGGTTAGATACAGACCTGGTGGTACTGTTTCCCTGTATAAAACTGAAGATACATCAAATGGAAAAAATGTGCCCATGTAAGAATTTGAAAGATACCAGTTGCCCTACTCTAAAAAAGACCTATCAAATTTAGAAGTGTGCCACCTTAATCTTCAATCAAAGAAAAATTTAAAACTGCAATCTAGCAAACTAGTTTTCCTGAATGTTTTTCTCGTTTTAATGCAAAAAAAATTCTTTTGTCAAAAACAATTTTCTATAGACTTTGTTTTTTAAGTGAAATAATCTAAAGAATGCTTTTGGCTGGGCGTGGTGGCTCATGTCTGTAATCCCAGCACTTTGGGAGGTGAAGGTGGGCAGATCATGAGGTCAGGAATTCAAAACCAGCCTGGTCAACATGGTGAAACCCCGTCTTACTAAAAATACAAAACAATTAGCTGGGCATGTAATCCCAGCTACTTGCGGGGCTGAGGAAGGAGAACTGTTTGAACCCAGGAGGTGGAGGTTGTAGTGACCCGAGATTGCTCCACTGCACTCCACCCTGGGCAACAGAGCGAGACTCTGTTTTAAAAAAAAAAAAAAAAAAAAAAAAAAAAGAATGCTTTCAAAAGGTAAATTTTATACAGCTTAGTCATGGAAAGAATAGATCACCCAGGTGGCAATGGTAAATACAATAACTTTCCAGGTTAAAAAAAAAGGTTTAATTATATACTGTGTAATAGAATGATGTGGTGGCTTCTTACATAGTCCTTGTTGTCCATTTGTTTTTCAGAAACTCAATGTGTACTAATCCTTCCTGGGAAACAGACTTCTAATTTCAAATCTATTCATCAACCAGGATAGTTATATCACAACAGAGAGGTGATAAGTGAATGATGACGTGTTCACTTTCATATGCTGAGTTCTTCCAGCTAAGGCTTTTTAATGTCAGTACTAGCAGTAAACTCTGCGTCACTACTAATCACTCTCTTGGCAATGTCATTACCCTGGCATTGAAAATGACATTCAAAAGACAACAAAAGGGAGCTTCTTCCCAAAATGCAATCTAAGAACAATACAAGATGTACAGCCAATCCTTCAGTATCCATGGGAAATTGGTTCCAGGATGCCCCAATATCAAAATCTGCTGATGCTCAAGTCCCTTATATAAAATGGGGTAGTATTTGCATATAACCTGTGCATATCCTCCTGTAAGCTTTAAATTACATGTAAATTACTTATAATACCTAAACAAGGTAAATGGTTTATAGTTGTTGTATTGGTTTTTCATTTTTATTACTTTTTATTGTTGTGTTGTTATTTTATTGTGGGGTTTTTTTTTCCAAGTTTTTTAATCCACGGTTGGCTAAAGCAGCAGATGTGAAACCAGAGAATATAGTGAGCCCACTATATATTTTAGTCAATGAAAGTGGATTAAAGTGTCTCATTCATGCTGCTAATGTGCCTGTCTTTGAAACGAGGAATGAAAACTCTTCTATGCTATTTTTTAATATGTAAAAAAAAAAGTATCCATGGACTGGTTTTGGTGCATTCAGCAGTATTTTAAATACATAAAATATTTTTTTAAAAACCTTTCCATCACAATCTCTGGCCCTACAGTTTCACTGATACTCATTTCTTCACTCAATAGTGAACAGGTGTCTTCATACTTACTATGTGCCAGGAACAGTGTCGTTACTATAAAGACAAATACAAATACCTGCTGGGAAGTCACAATCTAGTGACAGAAACATGATTAACAAGAGAAAGTAGTGGTAATTTTAGAGACATAGACAAAGGGCTCCAGGGACAAGCACCCCTGAGACAACAAGGCTAAACCCCATAGCACAGATAACAAGTCCTTTCAAAGTTCACATCCCCACTAGTGCCATCAGTTCCCACAGAGGGGAGTATGTTTTCCTTCCATGCAGGGATTTAGGCCATGGCTAAATAACCATCTGGCAGACATGCTGGAGGTGGGGATTCCCCCCAAGTGAGAGGCTGGATTAAGTGTCCTTTAAAGCCCCTTCCAACTCTAAAATTGTATAATTCCATGAGATCAGCAAAGGCTAAAACAGTACTAGGAGGCTTTAGAAAGGAAGGGAAACTTGAACTAAGCCCAAAATTATAGTCAGGACCTAAATAAACATAAGACAGAGCAAAAGATCCCTCATTTTGTTCCTTTTCATTAAACGTATGCCAGGTCTGTCTGCAAAGCTTAATGGGATTAATGACTGGCACAATCAGGAAGATTTCTATAGCTACTGAATACTGGGAAATATAGCAAGAATTCTACATTTTACTAGAAAATAGTAACAGTAGGCTTTTCTGATCTCACATATAAGAAAATCCTTTTAACAAAACATTAACAATGCTATTAAAAATACTGACAGGACTACTGCACTATACTCCCAATAATCACATAATTATACTTAATGAAATATAGAGCACACAAGAAGATCTGGCATGAGTTTATTATTTGATAAAGAAGTTAAACAGCCTGGCCCTGAAACTTTGACTATGTTTCTCATGAACTTTAAACAAACTTAAGAGTTGATTTTCCACTTCAAGTAATTCTCTGCCCTTTTCTGCCCCCATACCTGTCCTATCACTTGTGCTCCACTTCTTAGTCAAGGCGTCTTCACTTTGCAATACCAGGACATACACAGGGGCCCAGAAGAAAGGTAAGTTAGTCAAGAACATATTTAAAAAGACAAGAACTAAAATATCTTTTTCTTTTTTTGGAGATGGAGTCTTGCTCTGTCGCCAGGCTGAAGTGCAGTGGCACAAACTCGGATCACTACAAACTTCACACCTCCCGGGTTCATACAATTCTCCTGCCTCAGCCTCCGAAGTAGCTGGGACTACAGGCGCATGCCGCCATGCCTGGCTAATTTTTGTATTTTCAGTAAAGACAGGGTTTCACCATGTTGGCCAGGATGGTCTCGATCTCCTGATGTCGTGATCCGCCTGACTCAGCCTCCCAAAGTGCTGGGATTACAGGCATGAGCCATTGCGCCCGGCCTTAAAAAGCTAAGAACTAAAATATCTTTTAAAGATTCTCCAGTATTCACAGGAATACATAGTCCTGACAACATACCATGTCTAGAGGTCACCATATTCATTAAAATGTTAACTCGATGTTGAGATTCAAATATCCTCAGTCTATTAAACCAAAGGCTAGCATTTTTACTGAGTGTTTCAGTGCATCAAAATTTTACTGAGTGTTTTAGTCCATCATCACTGCCAGGTGCAGTGGCTCATGCCTGTAATCCCCACACTTTGGAGGCTAAGGTGGATCACCTGAGGTCAGGAGTCCGAGACCAGCATGGCCAACACAGCCAAACCCTGCCTCTACTAAAAATACAAAACTTAGCCGGGCATGGTAGTGCACGCCTGTAATCCCAACCCTCTGCCTCCCGGGTTCAAGCGATTCTCCCACCGGGAGGTTGAGGTGGGAGAATTTGCTTGAACCCAGGATGCGGAGGTTACAGTAAGCCGAGATCACTCTACCACACTGCAGCCAGGGTAACAGAGCAAGACTCCGTCTCAGAAAAAAAAAAGAAAAAAAAATCGTGATGGAAATTTAACTACACATACAAAAATGAGTGTGCTGGAGAAGAACTGGAGGAATGTACCAGCAAGGTGACAGCCCTAGAGCCAAGAGAGTAAGACAGAGCCTCCCCAACTGATGTTAAGTTCAGAAATAAGAGGCAGGTCAATGAATCTGTGTTAAGCAGAAATGCTACAATTTTAGTTCTATTATTAGCATGAGTTAATTCAAAAACCATTGGTTCAATTCCTAACTTACCCCTTTTTCTGAGAGGTTCAGAGTAAGCAAGTGCAAGGTCCTAGTGTGGGATGACTTCCAGTCTACAGGCATCACATTTCCATAATTATCTGTCAGGGCATTCCAAATCCTTAAAAAGAAGAAAACTATAATCAATGAAAATTAATACTCTATATGTCTTTCTTAAACAAATGTTTAGTGAAAGATGATCACCAAATGTCAAAGGAGAAAAACAAAAAGCACATTGTCTCAAAAAACATCAACAAAGTAGAGTCTCCTAAACAAAACTAAGTGAAAAATCACATAACTGGGCTGATAAGAAGTCCTAAGGGAAGGTGAAGGTGTACAGAAAACCCCCAAAGTCAATAGGCAACATTTCCATTGTATTAGGTGCTAGGCACCTTCTAAGCAATTTATATGTATTAACTCATTTAATCTTGAAAAACAACATTAGAAGGGGAAAACATTATTATTCCCATTTTACAGATGAAGAAACTGAAACACAGGGAGGGTAAGAAATGTTTCCAGGGTCACATGAGTAATAAAAACAACTGTGTATTACACTTACTTTTCTTCTGTAACTTCAAACACACAGACCATTTCAAAAAGTGAAAAATTCCTCTCTAACCAAAGGTTTGTTATCCTTTCTGGGGAAAGAATTTGCTCTCAATGTGAGAACAGGATTTAATATCTAATTTGTAATAAAGAAGCAAAGACTAAGGCAGATAAAATGAAAAGGAGAAAGACAGGGAGTTCACAATAAAATGCACACAGGCTCTATCCAATACAGTTACCCGATCTTATTACCCACCAGCATTATGGGGAGGCAAGAGGGTAAAACGGAAAGGGCATTTGAATAAGACCAGGGAAACAAACTCTCATCTCCATCCTTCTTCAAACGAGCCACTGGCCAAGCCCCTTAATCTCTTTAGGTATCCACTACCCTTCTATAAATGAGAGCTGGATAAGAAACAGACACTCCTGGCCGGGCGCAGTGGCTCAAGCCTGTAATCCCAGCACTTTGGGAGGCCGAGGCGGGTGGATCACGAGGTCAAGAGATCGAGACCATCCTGGTCAACATGGTGAAACTCCGTCTCTACTAAAAATACAAAAAATTAGCTGGGCATGGTGGTACGTGCCTGTAATCCCAGCTACTCAGGAGGCTGAGGCAGGAGAATTGCCTGAACCCAGGAGGCGGAGGTTGCGGTGAGCCGAGATCGCGCCATTGCACTCCAGCCTGGGTAACGTGAGTGAAATTCCGTCTCAAAAAAAAAAAAAAAAAAAAAAAAAAAAAAAACAGACACTCCTTCCAGCTCCATTATTCTAAGCATTAATTCAAATGAGATGTATTTAAGAGAATCCCAAACCACACCAGATAAGAACACCAAACTCAAATTTCATGACCAAAATTCAGGTTTCAATACCAAAGTAATAATCAGTGCAATAAAACATGTTTTATGAAAAACCAGAGTTCAGAGACACAAGTGAGTTGAAATCTAAATGGGATAGGTCAAACACTAAACATATTAGCTACTTACTAGCTAGAGGTATACACAAAGATGTCATGTAAAAAAATGTATATTAGGTATATAATTGTGAATAAACAACAGGCTTTCTTTCCAAGTGTGTAAGGCACTAGGATACAAAAATAATTCTGGTTGGGGCATAAACAAAAGAATGAATTTTTTTTAAGTTCCAGGGTACATGTGAAGAAGGTGCACATTTGTTATATAGGCAAACATATGCCATGGTGATTTGCTGCACCTATCAACCCATCACCTAGGTATTAAGCTCAAGAATGAAAATTTTAAAATAGAGATATAGCATAGTTCACAAATAGACATTAGGCGCTAAAAAGAAGCAGCAATAGGACTGCAACTGCTAAAAGCATAACATCCCAAATGATGTTTGGCTTTAAAATACACATTAGGGACGGGCCTGTAATCCCAGCACTTTGGGAATCCAAAGTGGGAGGACTGCTTGAAGCCAGGAGTTAAAGGCCAGCATGGGCAACAAAAGGGAGACCCGAATCTCTACCAAAAAAAAAAAAAAATTTAATTCACAGTCCCAGCTACTTAGGAGGCTAACACAGGAGGGCTGCTTAAGCCTGGGTGACAGAGCAAGACCCTGCCTCTAAAAATGTATAAATGAAATAAAAAAATAAAATGAGCCTCAATAAAAATGTAAACCCAAAAAGCTCTCAAGAACTAATTCATCGGCCCAGCAAAACTCCCACAGGCATGGTCCATTCCTATGCTCCTCTCTGTTGGAATCATATCTCCTCTAATGCCAGTAAAGTAGAATTAGAGGCAATGTCTGTAGACTGCTAAACTTGCTGGGTTTCTGGCTCATACCTTCCTGGGTAAGAAATTTTCAAACACTGAGTGACTGATTATATTAGTTTATTTTCATGCAGCTGATAAAGACATACCTGAACCTGGGGGGCGAAAAAGGGGGTTTAATTGGACTTGCAGAGGTAAATGGCACTTCTTACATGGTGACAGCAAGAGAAAATGAGGAAGATGCAAAAGCAGAAACCCCTGATAAACCCATCAGATCTTGGGAGACTTATTCACTATCATGAGAATAGCACAGGAAAGTCCAGCCCCATGATTCCATTACCTCCCCCTAGGTCCCTCCCACAACATGTGGGGATTCTGGGAGATACAATTCAAGTTGAGATTAGAGTGGGGACACAGCCAAACCATATCATTCTGCCCCTGGCTCCTCCAAATATTGTATCCTCACATTTCAAAACCAATTATGCCTTCCCAACAGTCTCCCAAAGTCTTAACTCATTGCAGCCATTAACCCAAAAGTCTATAGCCCAAAGTCTCATCTGAGATAAGGCAAGACCCTTCTGCCTATAAGCCCATAAAACCAAAAGCAAGCTAGTTACTTCCTAGGTACAAGAGGGGTACAGGTATTAGGTAAATACGGCTGCTCCAAATGAGAGAAATTGGCCAAAACAAAGGGGTTACAGGGCCCATGCAAGTCTGAAATCCAGTGGGGCAGTCAAATTTTACAGCTCCCAAATGATCTCCTTTGACTCCAGGTCTCACATCCAGGTGACGCTGATGCAAAAGGTAGGTTCCCATGGTCTTAGGCAACTCTACCCCCACAGTTTTGCAAGGTACAGCCTCCCTCTCTGCTGCTGTCACAGGCTGGTGTTGAGTGTCTGTGGCTTTCCAGGTGCACGTGTAAGCTGTCAGTGGATCTACCATTCTGGGGTCTGGAGGACAGTGGCCCTCTTCTCACAGCTCCACAAAGCAGTGCCCCAGTAGGGACTCTACGTGGTGGCTCCAACCCCACATTTCCCTTCCGCGGTGCCCTAGCAGAGGTTCTCCACGAGGGCCCCACAACAAACTTTTGCCTGAGCATTCAGGCATTTCCACACATCTTCTGAAATCTAGGAGGTTCCCAAACCTCAATTCCTGACTTCTGTGCACCCGCAGGCTCAACACCACATGGAAGTTCCCAAGGCTTGGGGCTTGCACCCTCTGAAGCCATGGCCTGAGATGTACATTAGCCCCTTTTGGCCACAGCTGGAGCAGCTGGGACACAGGGCACCAAGTCTCTATACCGCACATAGCAGGTGGACTCTAGGCCCAGTCCACAAAACCACTTTTTCCTTTTTGGGTCTCCAGGCCTGTGACGGAAGGAGCTGCTGTGAAGGTCTCTGACATGGCCTGTTGACATTTTCCTCTTGGTTGTGGGGGCTAACATTAGGCTCCTTGCTACTTATGCAAGTTTCTGCAGCTGGCTTGAATTTCTCCCCAGAAAATGGGGGGTTTTTTCTATCATGTAGTCAGGCTGCAAATTTCCCAAACTTTTATGCTCTGCTTCCCTTATAAAACTGAATGCCTTTAATAGCATCCAAGTCATCTCTTGACTGCTTTACTGTTTTGAAATTTTTTCTTCAGATACCCTAACTCATCTTTCTCAGGTTCAAAGTTCCACAAATCTCTAGAGCAGGGACAAAATGCCACCAGTCTCTTTGCTAAAACACAGCAGGGGTCACCTTCACTCCAGTTCCCAACAACTTCCTCACCTTCACCAGAGACCACCACAGCCTGGATTTTATGATCCATACTGCTGTTGGCATTTTGGGAAAAGCCATTCAACAACGTCTTTAGGACGTTCTAAACTCTCTCACATTTTTCTGTCTTCTGAGCCCTTCAAACTGTTCCAATCTCTGCCTGTTACCCAGTCCCAAAGTTGCTTCCACATTTTCGGGTATCTTTTCAGCAATGCCCCACTCTCCTGGTACCAATTTACTGTATTAGTCCATTTTCATGCAGCTGATAAAGACTTACCTCAGACTAGGAAGAAAAAGAGGTTTAAATTGGACTTACAGTTCCACATGACTGGGGAGCCTCAGAATTACAGTGGAGGTGAAAGGCACTTCTTGCATGGTAGCAGCAAGAGAAAATGAGAAAGAAGCAAAAGCGGAAACCCCTGATAAGCCCATAAGATCTCGTAAGACTTCTCTATCATGAGAATAGTACAGGAAAGAAGTCCCCCTGGATCCCTCCCACAACACATGGGAATTCTGGGAGATACAATTCAAGTAGAGATTTGGGTGGGGACACAGCCAAACCATATCACTGACTATAGACCTAATCCTGGTCAGGAACTTGAGTAGGATACACTAGCAGGTGAAGACAGTCCAGGGTTTGAGGAGATTGCTTTGTCTGCTTATTTGCTCCTTCTTAAATGAGGCTATAAGAAAAACACAAGTGGAATGAAATATTTCACTTAGAAGTGCCTGTCGGTGACTTTGATCTTCCAAGAAAACGAAAGCCAATTAACAATCTCCACCAAGGTCAAAACAATGGTAGTTGGAAGGACATACAGGAAACTCTAGTGAAAGATGTCTAGAATTCTGCAGTTAAGACATATGAACTGCCTTCATCTTTATCATCAAGTATTACAACCCATCATAAACAGCGGGCAGGACAGCTCTTTTGCAAGGAAGTCAAAGTCCTGCCAACATTAAATCCTGCAGAATACTCTTCTAAAGTAAAACCTCAGTAAGTAAATACAATCCATATTTAACCAAAACTAAAGCTGAGGCTTACAGAAGTTAAGTGCCCCTAAAGTGGTCCCCGTTCTTTTTGATATCAGGGACTGGTTTCACAGAAGACAATTTTTCCATAGACCAGGGGTTGGGGGGATGGTTTTGGGCTGATTCAAGCATATTACAATTTACTGTGCACTTTATTTCTATTATTATTACACTATCATATATAATGAAATAATTATACAACTCACCATAATGTAGAAACATGGGAGCCCTGAGCTTGTTTTCCTGCAAAGAGATGATCCTATCTAAGGGTAAGGGGAGACAGTGACAGACCATCAGGCATTAGATTCTCATAAGGTATGTGCAAACTAGATCTCTCACAGGCGCAGTTCACAATAGGGTTTGCGCTCCTATGAGAATCTAATGCTCTGGCTGATCTGACAAGAGGCGGAGCTCAGGTGGTAACGCAAGCGACGGGGAGGAGCTGTAAATACAGATTAAATACAGATGAAGGTTTGCTCACTCACCCAGCCACTCACCTCCTGTTATGTGGCCCAGTTCCAGTACTGGTCTGGGGACTAGGGACCCCTGACCTAAAGCACAGCAATATCTGAGTAAAACAATTATCAATTCTATCTAGCGAAAAGGGAGCTGGAACAGACTATCAAGCAATGGTTGAGTATGTTTCCGTCATATAAAAGGGACAATGACAATGGTGACCAGCTCCCAAGTCCTGAAAAAAGAGAGATGTCTTATGCATTCTCAAGAAACATGCATTACCACCAACATAACATCTACTAAATACCACTAACAAGAGCAACAAAATATTTTTTTAAGTAAAGGCTAAAATAACCTACTTTCCTGTCAATCTGAGTAAAACAAAGACTCTTAACATTCTATGTACAATCCTCTAACTGATTTAAGTCAGTTACTCTTGATAAACCCAAATATATAATAAATCTACACTAATATTTAAATCCAGAACATGCCCTGGGTTTAGTGATTCAGAGTATCTAAATCTACATATACATAAAATTATCTTCTCTTTGGGAACAGACTTCCAGAAATGACATCTTTTGCTGCTGACTGCATGCATGTGTGTATAAAATCCATCACAAATTCTTCCCTCCTCTGCACCTAGGCAGAACAGTATTCAGAGCAACCAATGAAAGGAGATGGGTCTCCAAACTCGGGGGAGTTTGCAACACTGCTAGGCCATGTTTATAGAACCCACTCCCAAAGCTGTCTTTTCAAGCTTCCTACCTTATTCCTGATAAATCTGTTTCACAGAAGAAGGGAGACAATCAGGCTGGAAACTCCTTTCCATGCCCATGATTCCTGCCCTGTCTCTCAAAAATTCTTCCCTAACCTCTAAGAGTCTCTCCATCCCATCAATGCTCTGAAAATCCATTCCTTCCCATGTCCTCATTTTTGAGACAAAGTCTCGCTCTGTCACCCAGGCTAGAGTGCAGTGGTGAGATGACGGCTCACTGCAACTCTTGCCTCCCTGACTCACGCAATCCTCCCATCTCAGCCTCCTGAGCAGCTGGGTCCATGGGACCACAGGTATGCGCCACCACACTCCACTAATCTTTTAAAATTTTGTAAAGACCAGGTATCACTATATTGCCCAGTCTGGTCTCGAAGTGCTGGGCGCAAGCCATCCTCGCACCACCGCTTCCGAAAGCACTAGGATCACAGGTGTGAGTGAGCCACTGTGCCCAGTCTTATTCCACTCATTTTACCTTCAGCCTCTCCAGGGACTCCTCTCCCCCTATATACACAACATACTCAAGTCCCCTCACTCTCACCATTCCTATTTACCATCTTTTAGGGGTAAAACCGTGGTATATAATCACAACTCTTATTTAACCAAATTATACTTGCTGCTCAGGGTGGTTTAAAAAGTGCCCACAGGAACTCTGAGCCTCCCCTCGCCCAGCTTTCATAAATCCCTGTCAACCTCCTATCATTGCACTTAGGTGATCCTGTAATTATTAATATTACCTGTGTATGCCTTGGTCTCCCCACCAGACCATGCGATCGTTACCATCCATAAGCAGGGCCCTTGGTTTTCGCCTCTGTGGCGACTCGCACTCTACCAGGGCTCTGGGATGGGTCCCACAGATTCCTGTGCCCTCAATGCTGTATCGCACGTTGGTACTTATGTACGGGCAACACACTCCACCTAGAATGTTAGACTTTTTCCACCTGCAGGCACACTCCCACGCATCAGTCATCTCGTTTGCGCATTTCTCTATGAAGTCTTTCCTGACTCTCCTCAGACACACGCTTTTAAGTCTCCCACATTTGGTACCTATATCCATTGCAGCAACAATTACACCCATACAAATATCTGTTTACAAATCTATCTCCCATCCTACGATGCGTCGTACTTGGGAGGTGCAATGCCCAGGCGTTTTGGTGTTCTCTGTGCGAGGCCGCGCCTGGCACTCAGCAGGTGCTTAATAAATGTGACTTGGGTGAATGAATGGCGACACACGTGCCCCAGGAGGTGCCGTCTCTAAATACGAGCTCTGCACAGCAGATTCTCCTCTAAAGCAAACGAGGGTTTGTTTGCAGGAAGGAAAGCAGAAGGGAGCCGAGGCGGAGGTTTTCAGGGCGCGTGGCGGGCGGGGAGCAGGGGATTTAAACCGCCGGGCGAGCCGACGCCGACGGCCCGAGGAGGGAGGCGAGAGGGCGGGGACTCCCGCGTCCATGGAGGCGGAAGGAGGGCGCGGGGAGGAGCTGTGGCCGGAGGGCCGGCGGGCAGGGCGAGGGGCAGGGGAGGCTCCCGCCCGCTCCCGGCCGGGCCCGCACTCACTCGTCCCCCTGCAGGAGGCTGCGCTCCGTGATGGGCCGCACGGCAGCCCTCGGGGGCTCGGCGCCCGGATCCGAGGGGCGGAAGCACAGGCTCAGCTTCTCCTCCAAGCTGCAGGCCAGCGCCGGGAAGCCGTCGGCACCCCCGCTCGCCCCCGCCCCCGCCCCTGCCTCTGCCCCGGCGTCGGAGCTCGCGTTACAGTTCTCCTGGTCCAGGAGGCTCCGAGCCGGCTCCTGGAACTCATAGAAATCCTGCCAGTCCCCGTCCGCCGCCATCGCCGCCCGGAGCAGTCGCGCGCCCAGCCCGGCCCCGCCCCTACCCGAAGCCCCGCCCCCGCCCGCCACCTTGCGGACGGATCCCAGGCAGTCCCAGCCTCGGCACTCCCCGTGGCCTGAGCCTTGCTGGAGTCGAACGCGGTGCTCCTAGAGAGCAAGACGTTAACTGCTTTGAGTCACTTCCTATATTCTCTATCATTTAAGAATAACTTCCCTCTTAGCTTCCCTCATTAGAAACCTGGCCTAAATGTGGCTAAAATAAAGAACTTTTTTAAACTTGCGACCTAATATCAGATTATGCCCCCAAAGTCGTTTTCCCCAAGGTAACCTGCTCCTTTCATAACTTGCCAACCAGAACAGCCAGAGTCACTGTTTAAGTGGTACCGAAATTCATTCCTCAGATATTTTGGCTCTCACGTGCAAAGCATCTGCTAGATCCTGCAGAGCATACAAAGATAATTATGCCAGTTAATATTTGCAAAGCACTTAGAACAATGCCTAATAGTAGATACCATAGTGTATGTTACAACTAATACATGGGTGCACCATACACAGGGCTTACAATGTCAGAGTGGTAACAGTAATAAGAAATTGTTTATGCCTCACAAAAACTAAGTGTACTTGGGCAGTTCAGTTTTGCAAGACGAAAAGTTATGGAGATGGATGGCTGTGGTGATGGTTCCATTTACCTGTTATGGCATGTCCACGTGTGAGTGAAAATGATTCCACAACAGAGTTAATGTGCTGAATGCCACTGATCTATATACTTACACATGGTTAAGATGGTAATTTTATGTGTATTTTACTACAATACAAAAAAATTGGAGAAGGCCAGGCACGGTGGCTCACTTTGGAAGGCCGAGGCAGACGGATCACTTGAGATCAGGAGTTCAAGACCAGCCTGGCCAACATGGTGTAACCCAATCTCTAATACAAATACAGAATTTAGCCAAACGTGGTGGCACACACCTGTAATCCCAGCTACTAGGGAGGCTGTGGCAGGAGAATCCCTTGAACCTGGGAGGCAAAGGTTGCAGTGAGCCAAGATTGCACCACTGTACTCCAGCCTGGGCAACAGAGCAAGGCTCAGTCAAAGAAAAAATTTTTAAAGGGAGGAAACAGTAAATATTATCATAAGGAAGTATGAATGTGGAGAGGCAATGAATGCTCAGGAGTTGAGAAGAGTGACTTCTTTGGACTGGCATGATCAAATACTTCACTTAGAAGGTGGAGCTAGTTAGGTGATGAAAGACAAGCTCACAGTTTGAAAAATAAATCTGAAGTTAGTAATAGAAAAGAAATTTTTTCTCAGTATGGTTTGTCCATCTCTTGGCAGCATGGAAACCCATTTTCATAAATACATGTTAATACCAACATTTTCTTGTTTACTAGTCCAATAAATGTTGTGTTTTACTTCAGTGATTTGTCCTATATCAAATAAAATAGTTCTGTGGTTAAGCCTAAGATACTGTTGATAATTAAAGGAAATATTGTTCCCTATTTCCTTTGAAAACATAAAGGGAGAGAATGTTGAATCCTAGTTAGCCAAGAGCTAGAACTAATTAGTCAACAGTGAACAACAGTTTTAGGATTGATGTGAAAACATTCTGACTCAGCTACCTGAATGTTACTCAAAAGTGAGGCTCCAAAGTATCAAAGAGCTATTTTTCTCCAGGTGTTTGACTACACACACTAGGTTATGAAGAAACTAGTTGATGCAGACTCTCTAAATTATGTACTTGGCTAAGATAAAATTCATTTACTTTCTTGACTCATATTTCTATTTACCTGTTTTGGTGTGTCCACGTGTAAGTGAAAATGATTGCTCTTAGAGCCCAAATGTAGCATTGTCAAACTTTTCAGATGTTTTTAAATAAACTGCCACTGGTTTAGCTCCAGTGGTATTAGAATTTTATTTTAGTTCAATTTCTTACACAGGATGATTTTTACTTTTAATTAAATATAAATATCCTTTTGGGAAAACAAGATGAAAATCACTTTTCTTGGTCAACTCATATTTGCACACTCATGGTAACCTTGGCACTCAACACTATCCATAAAAATACTCCAAAGAGATGTGTCTTTGAGAAAATACTATATTTCTCCATAGTTTTGCCACTTTATAGGGACAGAGCAATTAGAAAGAAAGTATAGAGTGGAATAAATTGTTAATTGGTACTTTGGTAGATTTGAAATAGTTGTTACTGTAAACACAAAATTGTAACAGCAGAAAAGTTTAAATACTTGTAAATTTAAACCATTTACATGTTTAAATGTTTGTAACCAGGTAAAATTACAAAAGTAGCAATATTTCTCTTCAATGCCTTCCACACACCTCTCTTCCCACGTGTATGTGGGGACCTCAGGTTGCTCCCCAGCCTTCCAGATCATCATATAGGAGGAGAGACCATGTTCCACCCAGGTTGTGGCCCCATTGCCCTGTCCCCACCCTTTCCTTTAGTTTCTTTGGTACTTGGCCCAGACTTCGTTTTTTAAGAGAATCCGGCTTCAAGTGACTGTTCTATAAACCCCTTCACTTCATAATTCCTGATAGCAAACTTAGCTCATTTCCTAGCAACTCTCATACCCATCAGCCAAATTCTGGCCTCCTACACTGCCACAAATCTGGAAAAACCACAGGCTTCCTGCCAGCCTCACCTGTTTTGATCAGTCCATCAATACCCAAAAGCCTCCAATTAAGAAGAGGTTCTTTCACTTTGCTATATCTCACATAACCTGCTTCTACTAATTTGTCCTCCAAAATCTATTTATTTTGGACCTTTTATTTCCTACCATCTCCTGCAGGCCATAAGAAAATGAGCATGTGTAAACATGCTTGCTCACTTGATATATTAAGAAAAATTAGCCTATTGAATTAGTTTTCAGCCCTTGATTCAAAATTAGAAAGAGAATATAGAAAAACTTTTAGAGAGCTTCATAGCACTTGAGTATTACATTCATATTAATCATTTATGATAGAAAAGGTTACTTTTTTGGTTTGACAATGTACATAAATCTTGCACATGTGTAATATATCACAGTGGAAATTTATATAACAAAAAATTTAAAAGTCTATTATTCAACATATAGGCCACTTGTCTTTGTCCATTTTGCGTCGCTATCACAGAATACCACAGACTGAGTAACTTATAAAGAAACTTATTTCTCACAGTTCTGGAGGCTAAGAAGTCCAAGATTATGCTGCTGACATCTGGTGAGGGCTTTCATGTTGTGTCATCTCAAGGCAGAAGGTGGAATGGCAAGAGAGTGTGAGAGAGCAGGGAAGGAAGGAAGGTCAGACTGATCCGTTTATCAGAAGTCTACTCCTGCCACAACTAACCCACTTCTGAGATAATGCTGTTGATTCATTCATGAGGGCATTGTCCTCATGATCCAAACACCTCTCAAATGTCCCTCTCTCAAAAATGTTGCATTGGGGATGAAGTTTCCAACACATAAACTTTAGGGGACACATTCAAACCATAGCACCACCTAAAAGTATAATCGGTCAGAAAATATAAGAACTGCAAAAGAAAGAAAGAAACTGTTGAATACAAAACCAAAAAATATCTGGTTGTTAAAGTATCATACTTAGCAAAGGCCAGAGGGATTCTAAAGCAATAGTAGAATAACGAGAAGGTATATAAATGAAGGTTTCTTGAGAAAAGCTAATGTAATTGCTGAATCATTTATAGCTGGAAGGGAAAAAAAAACAGCTGATGAAACAAAAATAAAAATAATTTAGAAATCTCTATGGTGACCGAAGAATTTAAGGAAAGGTTGCTAAGCCTGATAAAAAGGAAAGAGTAGCTTCCTTCACTTTTTCTCCAGGAAAAAAAAAACAAAACTGACTTAACCAGACATTCAGGGTAGTGACATGTGACTGTAGTCCAAATTACTTGGGAGGCTGAGGCAGGAGGATCACTTGAGCCCAGGAGTTCATTACAGTGAGCTATGATGGCACCACTGCACTTCAGCCTGGGTGGCAGAGCAAGACCCTGTCTCTTTTTTCTTTTTTTAATTTTTCTTTATTTTTATTTATTTATTTATTTATTTATTTATTTTTGAGATGGTATCTTGCTCTGTAACCCAGGCTGAAGTGCACTGGCATGATCTCAGCTCATTGCAACCTCCACCTCTCGGGTTCAAGCACTTCTGCCTCAGCCTCCTAAGTAGCTGGGATTACAGATGCACGCCACCTTGCCCAGCTAATTTTTGTATTTTTAATAGAGACAGGGTTTCACCATGTTGGTCAGGCTGGTCTCGAACTCCTGACCTCGTAATCCGCCTGCCTCAGCCTCCCAAAGTGCTGGGATTACCAGTGAGCCACCACGCCCCACCAACCCTGTCTCTTAAAAATCAAAAATCAAGAAACTGTTGAGGAGACAAAGGCCACAATCTAGAATTTATTAATAAAGAATATTTTATTCCAGTTCATTCAGTTCAATAGGGATAAATCTTTAGTGAACAGCCCTTGTATTTTAATGATTAAGACAGCGTCCTGATCAGGCAGAACCACCTTGAGCAGATGCAGTAGTAGGCTCCAAGAGAAGGAACCCAGGTGACTGGTCACGGCTGCACCTTTAAAAGGCACCACCATTGCTGGGTAGGGAAGACACCGCCAAGTACATGCCTGCTTGTGTTCTGGGTAATCAAATGCTTGTGTCTTAAAAATAAATTGAAACAATCTTTGGCAGTAGTCATTTATCTGACATTATAATTTGTTCAACATTCCTTCTATTTTGCCTCTTAATTAAATCTGTATTTTACACTATAGTTGTATAAATTAACTTCACTGGAAAGTAAAACAAAATTAATAAAATAGACTTGTCATGGGTGGACTTGAGTTTTCAGAGAGGCGTTTGAGGCACTAGTTTGAGAAGAAAAAAAGAATCAATGGAAATGGGAAATATTTCTCTGGCTCGTACAGGGAAAAAAAAGATGAAGAAAAGAGAAAAAGTTGTGAACCTTCAAGAAAACAGAAATAAGTCCACTTCCCACTAACTGGGAGAAAATGAGTAAGAAAAAAAAGGTAGAAAAAGGTTATATTGAGCATAATGACATTGGGTGACACTGTAATACAGTAACAGAGCACATCTGGAGAGTAGGTGGCATCAAAAGAGGCACCAATAGATTGATAGAGAGAAATGGACACAGACAATTCAGAGGCATTTGCAGCTGAAAAGAAACAAGGAGACTTGGATTATACTTGCGTAGCATTATGTTTTATTTTCTGGCATGTTTATTAATATAAATTTCTTATAAGAATACTTGTCCCAAATTTTCACTAGTTTCAAGTGTTAGGACAAGGGAACCATACTATCTATCAATATTCCACAAAATCAGCAAGATGAGTCTGCTAAAATTTGCACTGATGAGGTGCAAGAATGAGCATTAGGCTGGATGCAGTTATGCCTGTAATCCCAGCACTTTGGGAAACCGAAACAAGTGGATTACTTGAGGCCAGGAGTTCGAGACCAGCCTGGCCAATCATGGCAAAACCTCATCCCTACTGAAAATACGAAAATTAACTGGGCATAATGGAGCATGCCTGTAGTCCCAGCTTCTGGGGAGGCTGAGGCACAAGAATTGCTTGAATCCAGGAAGCGGAGATTGCAGTGAGCCAAGATTGCGCCACTGCACTCCAGCCTGGGCAACACTGACACTTGGCCTCAAAAAAAAAAAAAAGAAAAAAAAGGATGATGAGTTTTAAAATGCCCTAATCCTTTTGAATTTTATTTTCTTGGGTCTTTTTCACTTGTATTCTTGCCTCTAAGTTTTTTATATTCAAACATATTAAAATTTCCTGTCTTTAAAGAAGGAAAATTTCACTGTAAACAGGGTAGGGATGAAGTGCGACTAAGGATGAGGTTGTCTATTTCCTACAAAACATTTTAATTTTCTTAAAGCTGTAAGTTTACTAAGGTTTTTTCATCTCTTTTTAAGTGTGGTCAAAATGTCTTGACAGCAAAAGAGCTGCCCCGATATTGCTACATCAAAATAGCTTAATCAAAATGTTATGTAGCTAAATAAATATGTCACAAGTCAGATGGGAGTTGGTCTACAGAAACAAAACAAAGTAGCCTGTTAAAATAATTGTTTACATAATTTTAGCCAACAGACATGTAATTGCTTAATTTTCTGCCTGATTTGACTACAGTAGACATAGAAGTAAGCTAGTTGTTTCTAATCTGGTATGAAAGGGTTTAGCATAGGAGATTTGTTAATTCCTTGTTCTTATTGTTTAAAGAAAGAAATGTTAGTTTTATTCCATGTTGTAAAGACAGAGATGGTAACTCTGTAACTCTGAAGGACTGATTTGCCCTTTGGAAAAATAGATTAGTGCATACCCTAATGTCCACGAGTCACACCAAACTGGAATTTCCGATGAATGGAATTACCACCAGTGCCTGAACTTCAGCATCTCATTCACCCCCAACCATGGAAATGCAGGACTCCCAGTACCCCCAATGCCTACGTTGTGCTGTGGATGTACCCAGCTCTGTGGGTAAGCATGCATGGGAGAGAACAGGCACTCTCCAGACTGCATCTACCCAGATGGGCCAGCTAAACTCAGCCTCAGCCTTCTCCTCTTGTTAAGAGCTAAACTGTGTCACCTCAAAATCCATAGTAGTTGGAACTGTAAGCCCCAGCACCTCAGAATATGACTGTGTTTAGAGATAAAAGTCTTCCTAGAGGTCATTAAGTTAAAAATAAAGAATTTTTGGCCGGGCACAGTGGCTTACGCCTGTAATCCCTGCACTTTGGGAGGCCGAGGCAGGTGGATCACTTGAGGTTAGGAGTTTGAGACCAGCCTGACCAATATATTGAAATGCCCTGTCTACTAAAAATACCAAAAAAAACACCAAAATTAGCCGGGTGTGGTGGCATTCACCTGTAATCCCAGCTGCTCGCCAGGCTGAGGCAGGAGAATGGCTTGACCCCAGGAGATGGAGGTTGCGGTAAGCCAAGATCGCACCATTGCCTCCAGCCTAGGCAACAGAGTGAGACTCTGTCTCAAATAAAAAAATAAAAAAAAGGAGAAGAAGAAGAAGGAGATTTTTAAGGGTGTGCCGTAATCCAGTCTGGTTTGTATCTAGAAGAAATTTGGACACACAAGGAAACAGCAGGGATGCATGCACAGAGGAGAGACCACATGAGGACACAGTGAGATGGCGACCACATGCAGGCCAACGAGACACCTCAGCAGAAACCAACCCTGCTGACACCTTCGTCTTAGACTTCTAGCCTCCAGGACTGTGAGGATATGAATTTCCTCTGCTGCAGCTACCCTCACAGACTGATACACCATCCATAGTTTTTGTTATGGGAGCTCTCACAGACTGATACACCATCCATAGTCATCCCAGTGGTTCCTAGGTGTCTCCACAGAAATGAGACAGATAGGATTCTGTTCTTCCCTCTGGCTTGTTGGCTTGAATATTGCTTTCTCCTAGAAATAACAGCGACTAGCTGTTAACTGGGTAACTTACCAGTGAGAACAGAACTAGACCTTTCTGCCTACCCTATGACCCACCTACTGGTGAGAAAACTAGAAGTTCTAAAGATGAATTTTAGTCGTTGAGATGCAGAACTGTCAGCCAGATTAGAAGGGCCCGGGGTACTCCCCACTCAAGCCAAGTGTGAGGGCTTCCCAAGAACCAGAGTGTGGGCCGAGCTTGCAAGAAGGATCAATAAACAGTGTCTTTCTCTCCAGCTGGATGGTTACTTAGATGAAGGACCTAGACACTGGTGACCCTGTGAGCCCAGAGTGAGACACCATGAGGGAGTTCTTGGCAGATCCTGATTGAAGTCCCCTGGAGTGTGGAGACACATGGGAAATTAAAAACTGAGGCTAACTCTTGTCTAAGGAATTCTGAACGCAGGAGGCTGGGGAGCTTCCGATGATGACAGCACTGAGAAAGAGGTCAACAGAGTGAGCAGCCGATGCTTACATCATCTGTTGGGCAAGGATGCATGGCTTTCCCTGGGGCCAAGTGGAAAGACAGCCCTGAAGGGAGCTAGACTTGAGTCACCTGGAAAGAGTCCCACAAAAAGGGTTAGCAGCACTGAGGGGACCCCAACATGAGACCACCCCAACCTAACAGGAAGAGAGGATTGCAGACTGGGAGGGAATGTGATGGAGAAAAGTAAACAGCAAACCAGTTTCCAGGTCAGGTCTAAGCAAGCTGGAAGACTAACGCAAATATAAGATGGAAGTTGTGATTTACAGTGAATCAGACTTCTTAATACCTAATAGTGAGACTGTTCTTACATATGAAAGTCATTGAAAAGCCATGGGCTCCAGCCAAGATGTGGAAGGGAAATTGGACAGTTCATGTTTAAAGACGAGGATGGGAGGGGAAAGGGAGTTTTCGCCGGAGTATACTTTAGCAACTTCGACCCATTCAAATTTTAGCTCTAACCTCCTTGGACAGATACAATTGCAGCCCTCAATTCTCATCTCTGCTAGATGGTTCCCACCCCCTGCCTCACCATGCACAGAGCCCTTTCATTTTTCTTTCAAAAACAATAGCAATGTCCTGATAAATATCAGGTTCATGCAAATATAAATGCTTAAGAAGGTTGCTATTACAATACAATGAAACTCAACTTTGAGATCACCTGGCACCGCTATAGCAGTAATTAATCTACATTTAAACCACCAATAATGATAAATGCCAAGTAGAAATAGTTACTAGAGGATGGAAGTACAGATGAGAACCATCTCAATGAAAATGTCTCCAAAATTCCAGACTGTGATCTGGATGTAATGCAATTGGTTATGTAAGTCAGTAATCAAGGGAAAAAGTCTACCAGCTCTCTGGTCCCATTATGAAAGAGTGATGGATTGAGAGTATTGACTACTGGAAATCACAGGGGACCAAAGACACCAGTTTTGTGGAATAAAGTAAGTTTGAGATAAAGTACAGTACAGACAGTGAAGGTAACACTGCCTGTTGCTTTACCTTCAGAAGCTGAAGAAGACAAGGTTATCTTTTGCTATGAGATGGTTTGATTTGGGTCAGCCAAGTGTAGCGCTTTAGTATTTGACAAATAAGGACTCTTTTTCCTTTATGGAACACCTGGTTTAATGGTAATATATCATGATTTTTATGTGTCAAAAATTTTTAAATTATTCCTCTTTGCTATTCAAGTTTACTTTGCCACAAACCTCAACTTCCCAGCCCTCTAAATACGGATACCTGTGTTACACATTCATGGAAAATGCTGATAGGAAAAAAAAATAGGTCCTCTAGCCACTCCTGATAAGATTTTACTCCTTAGTTCAATAATCTTCCATGAATGGGGTAAAAACAACCAAAATTTCCGAAGCAGTAGAGACCATTTCCTCTGTCATTAACACCCAAGAAATGGTATAGAGAACTGAAGATGCCTCTCCAATTCTCCTAGTAAAATGCATAGAGAAACAATAGCATGTGGATAGACTCTTGTATTTAAACAAAGCAGAGACCTCTGTAAGCTTCTATTATTATGGGTGGTATCTTACCTATGAATGATTTATACAGTAAAGTGGAATTTGTTTCTCTGAATTGTTTTGAGGATTGATTTGCTTCTAAGTTTGTTCTATATCTAAAAGTGATATTAAAATAGTCTCCCATAGGCAAAGGATGACATTAGCAAAAGACTATGCTTTTAATACTCCATGAAACAGGCATTGATTTTTATATGTATTTAATAATAAATGTTAAATGACCCTGGAAGCAGAGACACATCTTCAGTGTCTAATAAAATAAACAATATTTACTTCTTTGAAACTCAATTATTTAATCAAAGATCACCATAAGGAAATATGGCATTGACATCTCCCAAAAATGTCAGAAGAGTAAAGAAAGACTACAAATTAATAACTTATACATCCTGTATTTGCAAATGATAGTGGTTATACATGTACCAAATTATTTTTGAAAAATCAAATTTACTTGTAATTGCTTTCATAGAATAATAGTATTTTCTCTATACCCTTGGAATTTGTAATTAGCCTCTGTAGTTCTCTAAGTCACAGAAATTTCTTTTTCATGCCTGGCAACTGAATTATCATATTGATGGTTTTGACAATTTGAAAATACCTATCTTAAATGATGGATAAGACACAGCACTAGATGTTGTATGATTTTTAAATCCATGTATTCACTCATTTGGCCCAAAGGCAGTCTTCAAATATTTTTTCTTACCCAAACCTCCTACATATATCCCTTATTTTATCTACTTTCCTTTATATTTATCCACACAATTTCTCTTTCCTTAACTATATTTTAATCATTTTCTACTTTCTCATCTAGTTCTTCACTCTTTTATTTTCTTCATTTGCTCCCAAATGACTTTCTCTACTTTGGAGAAAGTCATGAGACTTGGACTGGAGCCATTTACGTGTTTAGAACCATATTTTCCCAATTTCTCCAATATTTTCATTGCCATTTAGAAAGGCATTTGAAACTCTCCCATCCAAGTAGTCTTTTCTGGCTAACCCAAGCTGGATCCTAAAAGATGAATAAGTCACCTATTATTCTCCTAAGGTACCTCCTACCTTCTTCTAACAGTTATATCTAGTGATCAGACTGGACAGGACCTCGCCAATCCACTCTAGCAGCATGAGCACACTGGGGGAGTCGAGGACTCGCAATTAGACCTGCCATTATTAGAATTCCATCAGCCTGGGGGGCTGGTGTGGGGGGAGCCCTGCTATAGGTACTATCCAAATCATTAGCAGAACAAAATACTCAGAAAAGAATGTAAGACTCCATAGACCCCTATAGCAGGCTCACTGGGCTCTCTAGCCTCCCAGAGGAGCAAAGCACAGTGGCAAGGGATTCAGAAGCAGGCAATGCCCAGAGACTCAGCAGGGAGGAAATGGGTTGAGTTTAGGTGGTCTTTTGGAAAATAGCCAGGCCTCTCCAGGTCATTGGCTGGTCTTAGAAAATGAAGAATGGGACCGGGCGTGGTGGCTCATACCTGTAACCCCAGCACTTTGGGAGGCTGAGGCAGGCGGATCATGAGGTCAAGAGATCGAGACCATCCCGGCCAACATGGTGAAACCCCATCTCTAATAAAAACACAAAGACTAGCTGGGTGTGGTGGCACACACCTGTAGTCCCAGCTACTTGGGAGGCTGAGACAGGAAAGCCACTGAAACCCAGGAAGCAGAGGTTGCCATGAGATAAGATCGCCCCACTGCACTCCAGCCTGGTGGCAGAGCAAGACTCTTCAGAAAGAGAGAGGGAGGGAGAAATGGGAGGGGAGAGGAGGGAAGAGGAGGAAAGGAAAGGGGGAAAGATTGAGCCTCCATGTAGTGCAGAGGATTTGGTGCAGAGGTAGATTTACCATGAAACTAAGGAAAAAAGCTTGAGGGACCCTTACTTGCACAAGGCACTTACAAAACCCTAGGAGAGGCAATGCAATGCATATTAAAAAGTGCTGTCAGTGCAGAGAATGTTAAAGACCAATTGCTGCACAGAACATTTGCACTGCCCTGAAATCTTAGTGCTCATATAAGAAACCTGACAGAAGTTTTAACAAATTTGACAATAATCTTACACATTTACCTGACAATATGGCTCACAAAATGTTAAAGTAAACCCTTAGACAAATTAAATGTACCAGAGTTTAACTGAGCAAAGAATGATCTGCAAATCTGGCAGCCCCCAAACCAGAATAGGTTCAGGGAGGCTCCAGCACTACTGCCCAGTCAAAAAAGGTTTGTGGATTAAAAAAAAAGAAAAGTGACATACAGAAAACAGAAGTACAGAAACAGCTGGATTGGTTATAGCTCAGTGTTTGTCTTATTTGAACATAGTTTGAACAGTGGCCACCTTTGACTGGCTGAAACTCAGTGATTGGCACAAGAATAGGATACAGTTTGTTCACACATCCGGTTAGGTTACAGTTCACTATGTACAGGGAAACCTTTAAAATATATAAAGAGGCAGCTTTAGACTAAACTTAATTTAACGAAGTTGTAATGTAAGCAGACAGAAGAGCCCCAGGGACTATGGGAATGTAATCAAATTGAGAAATCAGCCTGTTTTACAGCCTCCTGCCTTGCGGCCTCTTTTTCCCCAAACCCTGTGTGGAATTCGGTCACCTAGTCAGCTGGAACCAGCCACTAACAGATCGTGGCAACATATAGATGAACCCAAGTGAACTTTCCCCATTACCATGCTAAAATCTCCACCTCAGCACGGGCTACAGCGTTATTACCATAACATGTGACATATGTGCGGGCATCATGACTCACGCATCTGTGTCACTCGGACCCCTCCTCTACATGTGATGATGCAGTTTCTCTCCTCTCCGTCGCCCTATAAAGCCCTCTGTCACTTTCCCCTTTGGAGACACTGCTTTGGAGAATCACCCCAGTGCTCTCCTTACTTGAGACAGATAATAAAACTCCTATTGTTCAAACCCCGCATTCTCTGGCAGAGTCATTTTTTACTCACGAGGCAAATGAGCCCCGGTTTTTTTCAGGTAACAATAAACCTGAAACTTTTCTAAACTATCAGTAATAAAGAAAAATATTTTGAAAAACTAGGTTAGAGGAAAGACTGAGTTTTCTATCGTCTATGGAAAATGATATAAAATTGCAGTCCTATGAAGAGCCAATTCAAGAGTAAAAGCCAGAATCGCTTGAGCCCAGAAGGCAGAGGTTGTAGTGAGCCAACATCGCACCACTGTACTCCAGCCTGGGTGACAGAGTAAGACCCTGTCTTAAGAAAAAAAAAAACAAAAAACTAAAAGCCAAATTGTAAGGGGAAAGTGTCAATGAACAAAGTCAAACTCCATAGAATACTTAAAGAGATTTATTCTGAGCTACATGAGTGACCAATGGTTCATGACACAGCCCTCAGGAGATCCTGAGAACATATGCCCAAGGTAGTCAGGCTACAGCTTGGTTTTATACATTTTAGGGAGACAAAGACATCAATCAATACATGTAAGATGTACATTAGTTCAGTCTTGAAAGGCAAGACAACTCAAAGCCTGGGAGGCTTCCATGTCTTAGGCAGATTTAAAGATTGGCTGACTGGCAATTGGTTAAAAGATTTAAGTTATTGTCTAAATACTTAGAATCAACAGAAGGGAATGTCTGGGATAAGACAGGGGTTGTGGAGACCAGGGTTCCTGTTATGCAGATGGAATCAGTAGAAGGCAATGTCTGTGTTAAGATAAGGGGTTGTGGAGACCAAGCCCTTAATTTGGGGTAAAAATACATTAATTTCTTTTGGGGCCTGCCATCTGTCATGTGATGCTATACTCGAGTCGGGCTGGAATTTGTTATCTTATTGCTACATGGAGTCTGCTTTGTTAGTCTTAAGATCTGTTTTAACGTTACTGCAGGTCAGCTGGGCCTGAATTTCAAAAGGGAGGAGGGAATAATGAGGAATGTCTCCTGATTCCCATCATAGCCTAAACTGGTTTTTCAGGTTAACTTTAAAATGCCCTTGGCCAAGAGGAGGGGTCCATTCAGATGGTTGGTGGAAGGCTTTGAATTTTATTTTTGGTTTACAAAAGTATTGCAGAGATGTGTTAGAAAATTAACTATTTAAAAATATTATGTCATATTTCTAGATTGTATAATGCTTGTGATACTTGTTATCTTTTAAAATATATCATTTGTTATAATTTTTTCTCATTCTAAATAAATATTTACTTTAATAGCTAATTTCGGATTTTTTTTTTTTAAGCAGGTTCCACCAAATTACACAAGCTTCAGGCTCCACAAACTCTGAATCTGCCCCTCATCAAGTGAGCTCTGCTAAGAAGCTGGGTGGAATGAGCTTGGCCTGACTGGCTACCTACCATTATTTGCAAGCCTGTAATTGCCAACCTAAAAGGAAGATGCTGAGGCAAAATTAATATAAGCAGAGAGTTTACTTGGGCCAAGCTTGAGGACTGCAACTCAGGAGCATAGATTCAAGTTGCTGTGAATATATACTCTGATTAGCAGCAGTTACAAGTAAATTTTCAAAGGAAAAATTTAAAAATTTTGTTTACCAAGAATTTACATTAAAATAACATGATACTGATTGGCTATACATTGTTTTTTGTATCACAAATTCCAGGAACATGAAGATAATGGGTGAGGCAACTAGCTAGGAACAAAATGACTTTAAACAATTGCCTGTAGACATGGGTATGTGTGTGGTGGAGCAAGGAGCTTGACTGAAGTCCTATTCTCATGTCTGTCAGGGCCTGATGAATTTTGCAAATCTCACGTAGCTCAGGCTGCTCTGAGCAACTTTTCTTCTCTTATAATGCATGAACATATAATGTTTAAGGCTTTAGTTAAAACTACAAAAAACTGACTTATTCTTCAGTGTTTTGGGGGGAGATGTTATTAAAGCTAACAAGGGTGAGTACTTGGGTGAGAAGCTAGCCTACCTCTCAACCACAGTCTTGTCTTCTAGGCCACATGGCTGGACTACATTTCCCAGGCACCCTTGCAGCTCCATGTGGCCATGTGAATGAGTTCCAGCCAATAGAACGCAGATAATGGAAGCAATGTACAGCCCTTCCAGACTTAAGCCATGAAAACCTCCCACAATTGCTCACCTATTTCTTCCCCTTTCACTAGCTTAATGCACATGAGCACAGTGACCTTACAAACCACTATCAAACATGGCAGAGCCATACAATAAAAGGAAGTTAGGTCTCTGATTCACTGCTTGGAAGAAAACTAAATTTGAACTCCTATTTTATTCTTCCAGTTAGCAAGAAATAAACTTTTTATTCTTAAAACACTGGGATTCAGAAGTTTACCTGTTACAACAGCTAATAATATCTTAGTGAATACTGCTTCTGTTAGTGGACAAACAGACCTCCTCTTAAATTATGTTATACGTAAGTTTAATAGGCTCCTACTTGCTTGTGTATAAACATATGTATATTAATATATACGTTTTTTGCATATAAACATGTATATGAAAATAAATATATCTGAAGTCACATTTTCTCTCTTGCAGGTCCCATTTTACATTACTAGTTAATAATAGGCTACTGCAGGGGTCCCCAACCCCGAGGCCACGGACCAGGGCTACACAGCAGGTGAGCAGCAGGCGAGTAAACATTGCCACGTTACTGCCTGAGCTCCTCCTCCTATCAAATCAGCTACAGCATTAGATTCTCATAGGAGTGTGAACCCTATTGTGAACTGCACATGCAAGGGATCTAGGTTGCCTATTCCTTATGATAATCTAACTAATGCCTGATGATCTTAGGTGGAACAGTTTCACCCCCAATCATCCCCTCCCCTTCCCCTGCCATCCATGGAAAAATTGTCTTCCATAAAACCAGTCTCTGCTGCCAAAAATACTGTGGACAGCTGGGCTATAGTATATGCTTAGCATTTCTGATATTTAGTTAGGTATTTTCTAGCAGGTATAAAATTTCAGAAGAAAGAGACCTATCCATCAGTGTGCTAGACATTTAAAGATTATAACTTTCTCTTTATTAGCATATACAAGCTGAGAATATCTTCCAAAGATGCTAGAGAAAGAATCCCTGCATTGGGACGGAGGTTGGCCTAGACAACATCTATGCTTCTTATCAACCCTGATAATTTCTAGGTTTCACATCCTAAGTACAAAGCATGGTTTCACAGGACCCCCTGGATCAAATTACATTAATGATCAAAAACTCATGTTTTAATGCACTTGCCCTTACAGGCTGTTATGGTTTGAATGTCCCTTTCAAAGCTCCTGTTGAAACTTAATCCTCAATGTGGGATTATTGAGAGGTGAGGCCTTTAAAAGTGATTGGATCGTGAGGGTTCTGTTCTTATGAATTGATTAATCCGCACCTGGCTGATAACCCACTAATTTTTTAACCCATGTGGCTCATGCCTGTAATCCCAGCACATTAGGAGGCTGAAGCAGGCAGATCACCTGAGATAAGGAGTTCAAGACCAGCCTGTCCAACATGGTGAAACCCCATCTCTACTAAAAATACAAAAACTAGCCAGGCGTGGTGGTGCATACCTATAATCCCAGCTACTCAGGAGGCTGAGGCAGGAGAATTGCTTGAACCTCGAAGGCAGAGGTTACAGTAAGCCAAGATCACACCACTGCACTCCAGCTTGAGCAACAGAGTGAGACTCCATCTCAAAGAAAAAAAAAAAAAAAGTGGGTTATAGGAGTGGGAATGATGGCTTTATAAGAAAAGGAAAAGAGACCTGAGTTCATACATTGGCATGCTAAGTCCCCTCACCATGTGATACCTTGTGCCACCTTGGTACTCGGCAAAGAGTCCCCACTAGCAAGGAGGCTCTCATCAAATGTGCCCCACCCCTACCTTGTACTTCCTAGCCTCCATAACTATAGGAATAAATTCCTTTTCTTCCTAAATTACCCCCATTTCAGGTATTTCATTGTAAGCAACAGAAAACAGACTAAGACAGTGGCTCATGCGGGCTGTAAGCTCTTACCACAACTGGCCTTACTTTCACCCAAGGAGATGCCTCACATCTGCTTAGAATCAAGTCCAATCAGCTTCTTCTACTAGGGTTCCTTCCAAGGACTTCAGCTTCTGCTAGCCACCAGGAGCACATCTGCAGGACACAAGTGCTGGGTACCAGGACAGAAGTAACAGAACAGAGGCTGAACACTGCCCATGCTTCCAGGCGTGCTTCGCCTACCACCCCATCATGTCTAGTGTGAGCCATTGTAGCAGCTCTGGGCTATTGCACATTCTGATGAGCAGCATGGCCTTTGCCAAGTCCCTGCCACTCCCGTTGAGAACAATGACCTGTCACTCAGCACAGCCACTGATGCATGGCAGCCCACAAGCTTCTAAAAGGACAAAAAGGTCTGTGGGGAGGTGGCAGGAAATACCCCTTTTAGCCTTTCCTTATTCTCATCTATGGCATCCCCTTGCCTTAGAAAAGTGTTAGTCAGTCTTTTAGGTTCTTTTTGTTTTGTTTTGTTTTTATACTTTAAGTTCTGGGGTACATGTGCAGATCATGTAGGATTATTACATAGGTATACACATGCCATGGTGGTTTGCTGCATCCATCCCCCATCACCTACCCTACATTAGGTATTTCTCCTAATGCTATCCCTCCCCAATCTCCCCACCCTCTGCTATCCCTTTTTTTTTTTTTTTTTGAGATGGAGTATCACTCTGTCACCATGCTGGAGTACATTGGGGCAATGTTGGCTCACTACAACCTATGCCTCCCAGGTTCAAGAAATTCTCCTGCCTCAGCTTCCTGAGTAGCTAGGACTACAGGTAGCATCACCACACCTAGCTAATGGTCTTTGAGTTTTTAATACTTTTTATATTTTTAATTTTGTATACTTTTTATGCCTTAATTGTTTCCAATTCCTACAGCCAGATATAAATCTATGGGGTTGGGTCAGAAATACTTTGAATTATAGATATTTCTTTTTACTCAAGAGACATGCCTTCCCTATCAATCACTTAAGAGTCCTGGCTCTGTCTACCCTCAGGGTGAATTTTCTTCAAGGACATACCTCAGAATATCATGCAGATACTCTCTAGGTGGGCCCAACTGGCCAGACCCAGACCTGCTGGAATCCCAGCTCAGTCTTGGGTGTGGTGACCCTGAACCAGGTGTCCAGTTAATAAAGATGCTCTGTACACACCTAATTCTCCAAGAGAATAGACCCTTTAGTATTTCTTATGTTTCTCTGAACTTTCCTGATGACAAGTCTGGGCAAATGAAAGACCCTAATATAGGAGACATAAGAAAGATTTCAAAGCATGAGGCTAAAATGGGATTCCTAGTGTCAGTCTAGTACCTTTTAATGTCAATTCTCTGAAATGAGAATGAAGTTAATATTTATTTTACTCTATTACTACTGTGGGCCATTTCTTAAAATTGGGTTTTTGGAAAGTAAAAGAAAGGGAAGGAAAGGAGAGAGGGAGGGAAGAAAGAAAAGGAGGGAGGGAGTGAAGGAAGGAATAGAAGGTGTGTAGACCCTATTCACTAATTTGCTCTCTGAAGCACTTAGGGGAAGAAAGGACTTTAAAAGGATCAAGGAGATCAGATGTTTTAAAATTTTACCTTCTTGGGCCAGGAGCTGTGGCCCACACCTGTAATCCCAGAACTTTGGGAGGCTGAGGTGGACAGATCACCTGAGGTTGGGAGTTCAAGACCACCCTGACCAACATGGAGAAACCCCGTCTCTACTAAAAACACAAAATTAGTCAAGAGAGAAATGAAGTGGAACAGAATAGAAAAATTATGCTTTTTGGGCAAGCATGGTAGTTCACGCCTGTAATCCCAGCATTCTGGGAGGCCAAGGTGGGTGAATCACCTGAGGTCAGGAGTTCGTTTCAAGCCTGGCCAACATGGTGAAACCCCATCTCTGCTAAAAATACACAAATTAGCTGGACGTGGTGGTAGTTGCCTGTAATCCCAGCTACTGGAGAGGCTAAGGCAGGAGAATTGCTTGAACCTGGGAGGCGGAGGTGGCAGTGAGCTGAGATCGTGCCACTGCACTCCAGCCTGGGGAACAAGAGTGACACTCCATCTCAAAAATCAATCAATCAATCAATATGCTTTTCATAATGAAAGAAGAAAAGCCTGCAGGTAAGGAATAGGAGGCAAATATGCTATTTATGGTACATCATTCTGTTGTTTGCTCCAAGATTTTTCTTCAGCCCAACTACTATTCCCCGCACAGAATGAAAGCTTCTAACTCTAAACTAACAGAAAAGATGGATCAATGACCTTCTGTTTGGGGAATGAAAATGTAATTTCTTAAAAAAATAAAATAATAAATACAAATAAAAATAAAGTGAAGAAAATAAACACAGCAGAAAAAATGACTCATCCTCCAATGATATGTATCTAGACTGTAGAAAATTTTATATATGTATAACATTTAAAATTTTCTACAGTCTAGATACATATTCATCCAACACATCATCTCCTTAAACCGACTGAAAAAAAAAGGCAGAAAAGGTCATTAGCTAAAAATGTCAAGCATAATTTGAAATGTGAGGTAGTGCCCAGAGAAGCATCTGTATACTAATCAAAAACCAATTTTCAATACAGCAGGTCCAGAACATAGAGGTGAGGGAGGTGGTTACATTGACAGAGAAGGAAGACCAGACTGCTGCTAGTGGAGGTCTGAGCTTCTAGTCACTACTTCTCATGGCACAAGTACACCCACGGCAGAACGGCTTCAGGAACCCCTTTTCACTAGAACTGTGTGCTGGGCTCATTGGCCAGGAGAGCTGCCCTGATTCCATGGGAAGCATCTTACTTCACTAAAGTGAGGTAATTCTGTACCATCCTCTTTGCCCCTTATACAGCCTTTTGTTATCCAGATAAGATATAAATAGAAGAAATAATGAAATATTTTAAGAAGCCATGTATCTCTAATTTTGTTATCTTTTAAACCCTACATAGCGCTAGGTTAAAACTATATTTTATGGAGGAAACTTTTAAACCTTAATTAGGTCTTTAAAATCAAATCTCAAAACAGAAATTATATACTAAATGATTAGTAGAACTGAATTAGTGTTAAAAAGTAACACTATGGAAGAAGGCAGAGGATCAGTAAAAATACCTTTTGAGTACTTTGCTTATTAAGAAATGACCTGTACACCAAATCCCTGTGACATACAGTTTACCTACCTAACAAACCTGCACATGTACCCCTGAGCATGACAGTTAAAAAAAATGTTAAAAAATGTGAGGGGAGGAAGGCAGCAAATCACGCTGCCATGTGTGTACCTATGCAATAATCTTGCACGTTCTTCACATGTAACCCAAACCCTAAAATGCAATAAAAAAAAAACCTGCACATGTAACCCTTAATCTAAAGTAAAAGTTTTAAAATATGTTGGAAATCCTAACCGAAGCAATCAGGCAAGAGAAAGAAATAAAAGGCATCAAAATAGGAAAAGAAGTCCAACTATATGTCTTTACTGGCAATATGATTCTATACCTAGAAAACCCTAAAGACTTTACCAAAAGGCTCCTGGAACTGATAAATGACTTATGTCTACAGAGATGGGAAAAGGCCGACAATCACTCTAACTTTTTTGCTGACAGGGGCAGAGTTTGGGTCAGGGTTAGGTCTAGAGGTGAGAAGAATGAAACCATTTTGCAGTTGTCTACATGTATTCACATTTGCCTGGTTGGAGTCCCAAGGTCTACATAACAAAAAACAATAGTATTCTTATCCACAGGCTTAGTACAGCACTTAAGAGAACAGCAGACAGTAAGACAAATGATGAGCCCAAACATAAAGAGTGAAAGTTCTAGTTTCAGAAGTTCCCACAGAACTAATCTGAAGCTTTGAAGGATCCAGAGGAATGATCCAAGAACCAATCAAATATAAGGTCATCAACTGACATTCAAAAATAATAGACAAGGCTGAAATCTAATAAGAGGTATGCTATTGTTTTTCTAGAGCATAATTTTTCTCTCTCCAGTTTTTCACTTCTATCAAAGACAAATCAAAGCAGGATCAATTTATTTGCAAATTAAGTTTTAGTCTTATTACACTTTGCCTAATTATTTGCATGGAGTATACAAGAATAATTATTTGCCATATAGGCTCTTTTTCAAAAAATTGGCTTTGCTGAACTTTTTTTTTTAATTACGGAATATCAGAGTAGACTTTTTTAAAGCCTCTTGAGCTCAGCCAAGGATTTATCTGTACCTGCAAATATCTATGTAGGTTGAGTGACTTCCTCTCTTCTCAACATTCCAAAACAACTTGGGGTTCCTGGGCTTGTCGGAAAATGACATTCTTTACTTACCATGAACTAGGAACCCTGTTCAGGACCAGACATGCAGCCAGTTTCTCCAAGGGGCTTTTATCAGCTCTATAAGTCAACAGTCATTCCTAAAATAGTCTGAAAGCATTTCATTCTGTCACTGGTAAAATAACTAGCTTCTCCAACTGTGTCCTGCTAACAAAACAGATATTTATTGTATTTATGCAAATAACTGTATTTTCCATAAGAATACTAACAAATAGTTTCCAAATTCTAGAGAAATTAGGTAGAGAGAAGGAAATATGTTTTACATTTTGCCTACAAGAATATACTTTACCCAATTGTTAAAAGCTGTAAATAACTCAAAAGAAAAGATATTTTCTTGATTCTGACAAAACAAAAAAATCAACAATCTTTTAAGAAAAAAGTCATAAAAAGATTATTTCAGTCTTCTGTTCATTCAGTCCATGTGATTAACTCCTGTTCTACTTGATACTGGGACAGGAACCCTTATGGAAACATCAGCTCTCCATATTCCAATGGTAAAATTTCTAAAGTTATCAGGAACTTGCATTCAAGAGCACTCAACAAAGTCCTATAGCTGATTATAAAACCACCTTTTAAGAAGAATCAAAGTAAAACAATTGTGGATGACAAGCATCTTAGAACAATCATGGTTAAAAACAAAATTGATAAGGAAATTTGGTTATTTTTGTGGCATACAATGATTTAATATAACAATCATAATTGTTAATGATAAAATGCACAAAGCCATATTGGAATTAAAGGAGTCTCATTACAATTCTGGAACATTCACAAATAACACATTCATATAAATATAACCCAAAGAATGTCAAACACTATTTCATATTTAACAATGTATTTTGTATGATTTTCCCATACCAAATTAGGCAAATGTGTCTTTTGGACTTCAAGGGGCCTAATACCTAAAAGGTTAATGAGGCCAAACAGGTTGAATTTAGAACTTGAGATTTTGATTTTGGAAGGTTTGTCAAAAATCAAAGGTTTAAAACAGTTGATATCACAATATAAATCACAGGCTATTGAGCTGAAGTGATAACTCAAAAATTTCAAAAAGGCAAAAAGCCTTTACTCTTTGATAGAGGAGACTCAGCTTTCCAAACAAGAAGACCCAATAAAGACAGCATGAGGTCAACTGAACCTGAACCAGTCTCTTCTCTTTTCCTCTCCTTTTTACCTGCAGTATACTCAAAAAGCAAAATAAATAAATAAATAAAGCTTTCATAATCTCAATATTATATAAAAATCTTGTTCAAAAGAGAAAACCAAAATTTATCTTTCCATTCAAGTATTATTAGTGTTAAGCACCACCACTCCCCTCCTCCCTCCATTTTTTTTTTTTTTTTTTTTGAGATAGCATCTCACTCTGTGACTCAGGCTAGAGTATAGTGGCATGATCATAGTTCACCACAATCTCTAACTCCAGGGCTTAAGCAATCCTCTCACCTCAGTCTCCCAAGTAGCTGAGATTACAGGTGCATGCCACCAGGGCCTGCTAATTTTTTACATTTTTTTGTACAGACGAGGTCTCCTTATGTTGCCCAGGCCAGTCCAATTTTTGATAAAACCTTATAAACAAATCTATTCAATCTTAATCAGTTTGACCATTTGGACATAAGGTAAGATTTTCATAAACCTTTGGTAGCTCTTTACAATTTCCTATTAAAGAGCAGATCAATGCTCCAAGGAAACCCTATTATTCTGACACATGGGCCCAGATTCTGGCAGTATATTAGCATGCTGTTTATCTTAATTTTAATTTATAGAAAAACTAAATAGCTCCCTTCACATTTTGGCCAACTTGCTTACACCCACAGAACTTCTTTTACAAGATCAGTCTTTTACAAATCTTCTACAACTTGCTTAAACTTTTGGTTTTGTCCTGTCCGTCTTTTAACTTAAGATAATCATTAAAAACCTCTACACTAGACAGAATTACTTCCCCTTTAACAAAAACCATATTCCCACTCCTTATAATCTTTTACCAAAAATGCTTTTTACTTTCCTTATATACTTTGCACGTAAAACTGTTTTTCTGATAGTCTCTGTAAATCAAAGAATGTTGTAAGGCCCCCAACCATCTGATGGACCCTTCTTCTCTGGCAAAGGCATTTCAAAGTTAGCCTGAAAAACTAGTTTGAGACCATGCTGGAAAGGGGGAGCTGGAACATGCCTCATTATGCCATCCTCTCTTTTGGACTTACTTATGGAACAGACCCTTTAAGTTTGATAAGAACCATTTACAATCCATTCTCCAGTCTGAAGACTGCTACCAGAAGGCTTCATCTGCATGATAAAACCTTGGTCTCCATGACTCCTTAGAGTAACCCAGATATTCCTTTCCATGGATAATAATAAATATTTTACTGAGTTTGACTGTTTTTGTGAACATCATAATTACATATGCTACAATGTTAACTCTTAACAACTTTTATTTTTAGTGAAAAACCTGGTAAGTAAGCTATTTTAACCATGTATCAGATGCAGAGCCCAGGACAAGGACAGAGCTGCAGACAATGTTTGACTCTTCCTAGCACAGTCAGGGGACATGGCTAATTCCACATGCCCCAGGCCTTACCTAAAATCTAATGGCTGTAAAGCAGACAAGTCTTTAGAAATAAATTTTCATTGCCACAAAAGAAATAGCACTCAAACATAAATTTACTCAGCAAGGCAACTTTACTTCTATAGAAGGGTGTGTCTTATGGATGGAGCAATGGTGAGAGCACACATGAACAAGGGAGGGGAGGGGATTCTTATCCCTGATGCAGGTAGCCCCTACTGCTCTGTCGTTCCCCTGTTGGCTAGGGTTGGACCACACAGTCTAAGCTAATTCCAATTGTCTATTTTAAAGAAAGCAGGGGTGTGAGCCAGAGTGAAGCAATGGTGAGAGCACACCTGAACAAGGGAGGGGAAGGGATTCTTATACCCAACACAGGTAGCCCCTACTGCTGTGTTGGTCCCCTATTGGCTAGGATTGGACAGCAGTCTAAGCTAATTCCAACTGACTATTTTTAAGAAAGCAGGCATACAAGCCAGAGTGACAGGGTGAGCAGTTTTGGTGGGAAAGATGATTACGGCACAGGTGACTAAAGGTGACTCGGCTCAGAGCAGGTGACTGGGGTGACTCAGGATGCAGGTGACTAGGGGTGACTCAGGATGCAGATGACTAAGGGTGACTCAGGATAGAGCAGGTGACTAGGATGAGTCAGGACCCTAAATATGTGGATTAGAAAAGGGATGTGTGAGGGGGTCATGCAGTTTCAGCTGGAGGAATAGGTGCAGGTAACCAGGGGAACAGATGTGAACTACTGCTTACAACTCGTGGGAAGGTTGTTTACTGAAGCTAGGGGCAAGGAGACAAAGAGAACGAGGAAGTTAAACTTTAAAATGGAGAAACTTAACATACTGACATACTGATTATTTGAAGACAAACTTACAACTCACTGTATTTAACAAGTCCAATAATTATCAAAAAATGTCACAGAACCAATTTATGACCTTAAAACATCTAGCAAAGACAGTATCTGACCTGCCTAATTCAGACCAAGTGTCTAAATTCTGAAGATATTTTTATTTTATTTTACCAATAAGCTTAAAAAATTGTCTTTATTTACCGAAGATTATTAAAGTTATGTTAACTAAAAGGCATTCAAATTTCCATTTTTCTGACAAAACATTTGGTTTAAGCACTCATTTTTTAAGCCAGTTTATTAGAGCTCTTTTATATATTTTGGTAGTGAAACATCACACACATGACACATATAAATACATAAACAGACAGAGGCAGATTTGGTAGTTATAAGAGTCTCCATTTGCCAGTTTTTAAGTTTTTATTTCCCATTTTAGACCACCAGTCTTTTGATTACCTGTTTCCTGTTTACCTGTTTCCCTAAACAACTGTCAGCTTGGCAGCTCTAAATTTGCATTTCTAAAGGGATGAGCCTTAGGTAAAGATAGAGGATTCATATTTTACTCAAACAAAAGAAGAATGGCATGAGTAGAAGTTCAGTTAGGATGGCTCAGAAAAGCAGACACCCTTACACAGGGAGATTTCTTTAAAGATGTAAGTTTCTTAACTGGATTACTGGTGTTAAGGTGGAGACTTTTAAAGAACAAGGCCAAAAGAGCATGCAGTATCTAGGGCCTAATACACAGACACAGCGGGGAGGGAGAACAGATTCCCCCAAAATCAAGGGGATCCCATTTTTACACCACATTCTGAGTCCCAAAACAGAGGAAAGTGCTACAGGACGAGGCAGTGCAATGCTTACACAGGATCTTTCACAGTAAGGGCATTTCCCAAAGGGTACTGGACAACCCAGTGTCTAAGAGCCCACTCTGTAATGAGCCCGTCCCCCATTTCATACCTTTCACGTACCCAGGAGCATGCTTTTCTTTTCTAAATGCACAAAGGAGCATCACCATATCGTAATAACCACTCACTGTAGGCAAATGCCATTAGTCATCCCTAGGTCTATCTCTTATCTAGCTGTTAGATACCAAGACTAAATGTTCTGTCATAATGCCAAGTAATTTCTGATACCACCAGACATCAAAAGGGTCAGGTAACACAATGCAAAGAGAGCAGAGCCTTGGATTATGAGAAGAATCTGTCCACTTACAATCCTTGGGTTCCATGAAGTAAACAGGTTTCTCCCGCAATGGGGTCTGTGGTGTCTGCTCTGTCTTTCCCAGGAAGTGCCAGGCTGCTAAAAATACATTGAGTCCTCTCATGTGGGTCTTGAGTGTGGCAAGAGGAAGGAGGGACAGACAGAAGTATATAGAAAAACAGAATTCAGTTGACTGAGAAGAAAAACCTTTTTCTAAAAAACAAAACCTAAGAGAAAAAGCATAAAGGCTTTAAAAATACATGTAGAGCTTGGATATCAGTTTAGTTTGGTTTAGTTTTGTTGAGACAGAGTCTTGTTCTGTCACCCAAGCCGGGGTTCAGTCTCGAAATCTTGCCTTGCTGCAACCTCTGCCTCCCAGGTTCAAGCAATTCTGTTTCAGCCTCCCGAGTAGCTGGGATTCCAGGTGCATGCCACCACACCCAGCTAATTTTTGTATTTTTAGTAGAGAGCGGGTTTTGCGATGTTGACCAGGCTGGTCTCAAATGTCCGACCTCAAGTGATCCACCCACCTCAGCCTCCCAAAGTGCTGGGATTACAGATGTGAGCCACTGTGCCCACCCAGATATCGGCTTTTAATCTGGCTGACATGTAACCACAGAGCTCTTTTAAGGAAATGCTTTTAAATCACTTATTACCAGCCTCTAGCTAGGACAAACGGCCAACACCTGTAGCTTAAAGCCTTGTTTCCCAAAGGTATTCTCCCAAGCGAAACCAATAAGCCTTAACTAAGGTTATAACCTAACCACGCACACACAAGCTGTCTCCAAAGAAATAGCAAACGGTTTTAACAAGATCTAGAATCATCCCAAAAGTAGCTCAGATAAAAGAAAATTCAAAACAAGAATCTGAATCTGTTCATGGAGGGCAAAATAATCAATAAATGGCAAAAGTTTTAAACTATCAAACCAGAGCGGACTCATTCCCTAAACAGGGGTTGAACCCAGGTGGGCATCATGAAAGGGCAAAGCCTTAGCTCCTGAACTACAGCATGGGATGATAATGATTTCACTTTGCAGAAGGATTCCAGGACAGTCATTTTGAGCTTGCAAAGGATTTTAACTGCTCAAAAGAACTTTCTAAGGCTAGCCATGACATTATCATGCATCCTTCTTTCAATTTAACTTTAAAAATTTAACCTTTCTTTTTTCAATAGTTGAATTTTAAAAAGGTCTCTAAAATCCTTTTCCTTTTAATGGTGTACTTATTTCCAGTAGTGGCTCAATCCAAAAGCCTTTTTTAAAATTCATTCACTTATTTATTTGTTTATTTTTCAACTTCTATTTTAGATTCAGGGGGTACATGTGTAGATTTGTTACTTGGGTATATTGTATGATGTCTGGGGTATGAATGATCCCATCACCCAAGTACTGAGCATTGTACCCAATAGTTTTTTCAACCCTTTTTCCCTTCCTTCCCTCCCCTCTCTACTAAGCTTCAGGTTCTATTGTTGCCATCTTTATGTCCACAAGTGCCCAGTGTTTACCTCCAACTTGTAAGTGAGAATGTGTGGTATTCAGTTTTCTGTTCCTGTATTAATTTGCTTAGGATAATGGCTTTCAGTTGCATCCATGTTGCTGCAAAGGACGTAACTTTATTCTTCTTTCTGGCTGTGTAGTATTCCATAGTATATATGTATCACATTTTCTTTATCCAGACCACCATTGATGGGCACCTAGGTTGCTTCCATGTCTTTGCTATTGTGAATAGTATTGCAATGAAATGTGAGTTCATGTGTCTTGTTTTCTTTTGAATATATGTCCAGTAATAGAGTTGCTGGGTCAAATGGTGGTTCTGTTTAAGTTCTTTGAGAAGTCTCCAGACTGCTTTCCACAGTTCCTCATGGTAAATGAATGGGGTATGAATGATGATCCCATCACCTAGGTGCTACTTTGCATTCCCTTTTCTTGGCAGCCTCTCCAGCATCTGTTGCTTTTTGACTTTTCAATAATAGCCACTCGACTAGTAAAAGATGGTACCTCTTTGTGGTTTTGATTTGCATTTCTCTGATGATTCATGACGACAAGCATTTTTTTCAGATATTTGTTGGCTGCTTATATGTCTTCTTTTGAGAGGGGTCTATTCATGTATTTTGCCTACTTTTAAATGAAGTTATTTGTTATTTGCTTGTTGAATTGTTTAAATTCCTTATAGATTCTGGATATTAGACCTTTGTTGAATACATGATTTGCAAATATTTTCTTCTATTCTGTAAACTGTCTGTTTACTCTGTTGATGGTTTCTTTGGCTGTGCAGAAGCTCTAAATGGAAAACTTGTCAATTTTCATTTTTGTATCAATGCTTTTAAGGACTAAGTCATAAATTCCTCCCAAGGCTGATGTCCCAATGGCATTTCCTAGGTTTTCTTTTAGCATCCTTACAGTTTGATGTCTTACATTTAAGTTCTTAACCCATCTTGAATTAATTTGTGTATATGATAAAATATAGGGGTCCAGTTTCATTCTCCTGCATATGGCTAGCCAACTATCCCAGCCCCATTTACTGAATAGGGAGTCCTTTCACCATTGCTTATTTTTGCCAGCTTTACTGAGGATCAGATGGCCATAGGTGTATGGCTTCATTTCTAGGTCCTATATTCTGTTCCATTAATCTATGTCTGTCTTTTGTACCAGTACAATGCTGTTTTGGTTACTATAGGCTTATGGTAGGGTAATGTGATGCCTCCAGCCAAAACCCTTTTTAAGCCCCAGATGGTAATTTTCCAGGTTTTAACAATATAAGAAAGAAGTGTTTTTAGAGAGGCAGTAGAGGAGGCATCTCCATGATCCCTAGGAATTCCCTCTCAGAAATGGGTATAAGATTGCAAAATACAACAAAAGCCCCATAGGGATGGGACCTTTTAAGACAAAACTTACCCAAGGGCTGAAACATTTAGGACAAAGAGTGGGCTGGCAGTTCTCAGACTCCCGGTCCTTTCAGACCCCCAGTCCTTTCAGACCAGCTGCCTGATATAAATCCCAAAATTCCCACCCTCCAGGTGGCAGAGATCAATAGAGAGTACCCCCACCTGGTCACAAACACAAGCTCTCAAGGACATAAAACAAGACGAAGGGAAAATTTGTTCAGTTTTTGTTTCGGGGGCCCACAGCAAAGTTTGTAACTGGCTAGTCTGCAGGGCCAGCTTTGCTATTGTGAACAGTGCTGCAATAAACATGGCAGTCCATTTGTCCTTTTGGTAGAATGATTGGGCTTATACGGAACCAAGGCCTGCATTCTATCCTATGGTATCCTTCTTTATTACAGAACAATGTAGAAAGACAAAGTCATAGCACAAAGTACACCAGATTTGCTACAGTCAAAGACTAATCTCACAAATATTTTTTTTCATTAACAAAAACTTTGACAAGGAAGTGAGAAGTAATTTTTATCATTCATTCAACCAGTTTGCACAGAGAGAGAGGCCAGAAGCCTGGCTGGTAAGAAATTCTTATCCTTTTGCCAGCTTGCCAGCCTTCTGGGTTTTCTTTCTCTGCAGCTTCTGGAAGAGCAGAGTGAATTTTGATGACTCTGCTTGCTGTGCCATAGCTGTGGGCGCCAAGCTGCATTACAAAAGAAAATCATCCTTTTTTATCTCATGAAACTATAGACAAAAGCCACTCAATTTTTCAAGATGTAGCTCAATGGGCTACATGGGGGAAATGAGTTAACATCTCTTATTCTGGCCAGAGCAACATATACAAACAAAACACAGATACTCATCACCCTGCTCAAGCACCCAAGTACTAACCTGGCAAGGCTCAAATGTGCCCTCATTGGCCCCTGTCATCTTTGATCCACTCTAAGTGGGTAGGGATGACCTCTGAATGGGAGTTTCAGCTGGGCCACGGAGGGGTAGAGCAACAAGCAGTTCCTGGGGTTCCTGATTCCAGGCCTTGGTTCCTGGATGGCATTTCTAGACCTGCACTGGGCCAGAGGGGACCCCATGCCCTGAAAGGAGAAACTCAGGACTGGTGGCATTTGCCACAAGCTGACTGAAGAGCCCTTGGGCCTTGAGTGAACACTGGTGGTAGCCAGGCAGTAGTCATCACAGGTCTGGGGTGATGGTGGCCAGATGCATCCTTTTCTCTGCTCCAGGAAAGGGGAGGAAAGAGGGGGAAGGACTTTGTCTTGTGGGTTGGGTGTCAGCTCACCTGCAGTGGAATAGAGTACCAGGTAGATTTCTGAGGTTCCTAATTCCAGGCCTTGACTCCTGGGCAGCATCTCCAAAGCTGCCCCAGATCTGAGGGAGCTTGCTGCCCTAAAGTGAAGGACACAAGCCTGGTTGGATTTGCCACCTGCTGACTGCAGACCCCTTGGGCCATGAGTGAACATAGGCGGCAGATAGGCAGTGGTCACTGTGGGCCTTGGGTAAGACCAAGTGCTGTGCTGGCTTCGGGTCTGACCCAGTACAGTCCATGTGGTAATGGCCAGGGTGCTTGTGTCACCACCCTTCCCCGAGATCCAGGCAGCTCAGAATGGAGAGAGACTCCATATGTTTGGAAAAAAGTAAAGGAAGAGAACAAGAGCCTCTGCCTGGTACTCCAGGGAAAGTCTCCTGGATCTCACCCAGGACCACCAAGGACCTACACCTGTGAGTGTGCAAGAACCACAGCATTAGTGGGTTTAGGGTGCCATCTAATGCAGATACAGCTGCAGTGACCAAAGACTTAGAGATCTTCAAATACTGGAAAGCATTCCAAAGAAGGATGGGTACAAAAAAGCCTAGACTCCAAAGACTACAATAAATATCTAATTCTCCAATGTCCAGAAAATGACAAACATCTGCAGGCATCAGGACCATCTGGGAAAACATGACCTCATGAAACAAACTAAATAAAACACCAGTCACCAATCCTAAAGAGACAGAGATATGTGACCTTTCAAACATCACATTCAGAATAGCTGTTTTGAGGCAGCTCAACAAAACCCGAGATAACAGAGAAGGAATTCAAATCCTATCAGATAAATGTAATGAAGGGATTGAAATAATTAGAAAGAATAAAGCAGATATTCTAGATTTGAAAAATGCAATTGATATCCTGGAGATGCATCAGAGTCTACTAACAGCAGAATTGATCAAGCAGAAGAATTAGTGAGCTTGAAGACAGGCTATTTGAAAATATACAGTCCTAGAAGACAAAAGAAAAAAGAATAAAAAAGATTGAAGCATGCTTACAAGATCTGGCAAATAGCCTCAAAAGGGCAAATCTAGGAGTTTTAGCCTGAAAGAAGAGGTAGAGAAAGAGATAGGGGTAGAAAATTTATTCATGCAGCACTATTCACAATGGAATCAAGTGCTCAACAATGATAGACTGGGTAAAGAAAATGTGGTACATATACATCATGGAATACCATGCAGCCATAAAAAAGAATGAGATCATGTCATTTGCTGGGACGTGGATGGAGCTGGAGGTCACTACCCTTAGCAAACTATTGCAGAACAGAAAACCAAATACCACATGTTCTCACTTATAAGTGAGAGCTAAATGATGAGAACACATAGGCACATAGAGGGGAACAACACACACTGGGGCCTATTGGAGGGTGAGAGGAGGAAGAGAAAAAAAATAACTTATGGGTACTATGCCAAATACCTGGGTGATTAAATAATCTGTACCACAAACCCCCATGGCACAAGTTTACCGATATAACAAACCTTCACATGTACCCCTAAACTTAAAAATAAAAGTTAAAAATAATAAAAGTATTTAAATGGATAACAGAGAACTTCCCAAATCTGGAGAAAGATATCAATACTCAACTACAAAAAGGTTATAGAACACCCGGCAGATTTAACCCAAAGAAGACTACCTCAAGGCATGTAATAATCAAACTCCCAAACATCAAGGATAAAGAAAGGATCCTGAAAGCAGCAAAAGAAACAAATACAACAGAGCTTCAATATGTCTCACAGCAGACTTTCCAATAAAAACCTTACAAGCCAGAAGAGAGTGGCATGACATATTTAAAGTACTGAAAGAAAAAAAAATCTTTTACCCCAAGAGTAGTATAACCTGCAAAAACATCCTTCAAACATGATGGAGAAATAAAGACTTTCCCAGACAAACAAATGCTGAGGGACTTCATTAACACCAGATCTGTCCTACAAGAAATGCTAAAGGGAGTACATTAATCAGAAAGAAAAGGATGTTAATGAGCAATAAGAAGTTCTATGAAGGTACAATATTCACTGTTAGTAGTAAGTACACAGAAAGACACAGGGTACTATAACACTATAACTGTAATGCGTAAACTACTCTTAAGTAAAAAGATTAAACAATGAACCTAACAAAAACAATAACTATAAGGAGGCATGCAGTGGCTTATGCCTGTAATCCCAATACTTTGGGAGGCCAAGGCAGGAGGATCTCGAGCCCAGGAGTTCAAGACCTCCCTGAGCAACAAAGGGAAACCCCATCTCTACAAATAATAATAATAATAACCAGGAGAATGGTGTGCACCTGTGGTCCTAGCTACTCGGGAAGCTGAGAAGGAATAATCACCGGGGCCTGAGAGATTGAGGCTGCAGTGAGTAGACTGTGCCACTGCACTCCAGCCTGGACAATGGAGTAAGATTCTGCTTCAAATAAGAATAAGAATAATTACAACAACTTTTTGAGACATAGGTAGTACAATAATATACAAATAGAAACAACAAAAAGTTAGAAAGTGGGGGGACAAAGTTAAGGTGTAGAGTTTTTATTAGTTTTCTTTTTGCTTGTTTATGTAAACAATGTTGTTATTGTTATCAGCTTAAAATAAGGAGTTATAAGATAGTATTTGCAAGATTCATGGTAACCTCTAATCAAAAACATGCAACAGATACATTAAAAATAAAAAGCAAGAAATTAAATTATAGCACCAGAGAAAAATTATCTTTACTAGAGGAATACAAAAAGGAAGAAAAGAGAGAGGAGAGGGCCAGGTATAGTGGCTCATGCCTGTAATCCTAGCACTTTGGGAGGCCTAGGTGGGCAGATCAGTTGAGGTCAGGAGTTCAAGACTAGCCTGGCCAACATGGTAAATCTCTACTCAGAAAATACAAATATTAGCCGGGTGTGGTGGTGCATGCCTATAATCCCAGCTACTCAGGAGGTTGAGGCAGAAGAATCACTTGAACCCAGGAGGTGAAGGTTGCAGTGAGCTGTACGCTGTCTCAAAAAAAAAAAAAAAAAAAAAAAAAAAAAAAAAAAAAAAAAAAAAGGAGGAGGAGGAGAATACCACAAAACAACCAGAAAAAGACACACATACACACATACACAGATAAAACATTATAACTTATTAATAATAACATTGAATGTAAATAGAGTAAGTTCTCCAATCTGAAGACATGGAGTGGCTAAATGGCTAAAACAAAACGAAACAAAATGACCCAATGATCTCTTGCCTACAAGAAATACATTTCACTTATAAGAATACACATAGACTAATCGCTTCTCAGCCTTTTGGCTAAGATCAAGTGAAGAATACACATAGACTGAAAATAAAGGGATGGAAAAGATATTTTATGCCAATAGAAAGCAAAAAAGAGCAGGAATACCTATACTTACATCAGACAAAATAGATTTCAAAACAAAATCAGTAAGAGACAAAAAAGGTCACTATATAATTCAGCGAGAGGATATTACAATTGTAAATATATACGCACCCAAAACTGGAACACCCAGATATATAAAGCAAATGTTATTAGAGCTAAAGAGAGATACACTCCAATACAATAATAACTGGAGACTTCAACACTCCACTTTCAGATTGGGCATATCATCCAGACAGAAAAATCAAGAAAGAAACATCAGACTTAATCTGCACTATAGACCAAATGGACCCAATAGATACTTACAGAACATTTTATCCAATGGCTGCAGAATACACATTCTTTTCCTCAGCACATGGATCATTCCCAAGAAGAGACCATATTGTAGGTCACAAAACAAGTCTTTAAAAATTCAAAAAATATGAAATAACACCAACTATCTTCTCTGACTACAATGAAATAAATCTAGAAATTAATAACAAGAGGAATTTTAGAAACTATATAAACACATGGAGATTAATCAATATGCTTCTGAATGATCCATGGGTCAATGAAGAAATTAAGAAGGAAATAAATAAATGAAACACAACATACCAAACCTATTTTATATGGTAAAAGCAGTACTAAGAGGATATTTTATAGTTATAAGTGCCTACATCAAAAAAGAAGCAAAACTTCAAACAAACAACCTAACAATGCATCTTAAAGAACTAGGGGGAAAAAAAGAGCAAACTTAACTCAAAAAAATAGAAAAAAATGAGATAAAAAAAAACAGAGGAGAAACAAATGAAATAAAAAAAAAAAAAAAAAAAAACCACACACAAAAGATCAATTAAATGAAACATTGAATAAAACTGCGAAATCTTTAGCCAGACATCCTAAGAAGAAAAGAGAGAAGACCCAAATAAAGTCAGAGATGAAAAAGGAGATGAAATATTTTTCATCTGATGAAAAATATCAACAGATATTGCAGAAGTTCAAAGGATCATGAAAGGTTAGTATGAGCAACTGTAGATTACTATATGCCAATAAATTGGAAAACCCAGAAGAAATGGATCAATTCCTAGACACATACAACATATCAATATTGAACCATGAAGAAATCCAAAACCTGACTAGACAATTACAAGTAATGAAATAGAAACCATAATGAAAAACCTTCCAGCAAACAAAAGCTTGGAACTCAATGGTTTCACTGTTATATTTTACCAAACATTAAAGAAGAACTAATCCTACCAATCCTACTCAAACTATTCCAAAAAATATAAGAGAAGGGAATACTTCCACACTCATTCTATGAGGCCAGTATATATTACCCTGATACCAAGACCAGACAAAGATATAACAAACAAAAAGGAAAAAGACTATAGCCAATATCTGTGATGAACATTTATGCAAAAATCCTCAACAAAATAACAGCAAATCAAATTCAACAACACATTAAAAAAGATCATTCATCATGACCAAGTGAGAGTTATCCCAGGGATGCAAAATAGTTGAACATATGCAAGTCAATTGGTGTGGTCATATCAACAGAATGAAAGACAAAAACCATATGATTATTTCAATTGATGCTGAAAAAGCATTTGATAAAATTGAACATCCCTCAATGATGAAAAAAAAAAAAAAAACCTCAAAAAACTGGGCAAAGAAGGAATGTACCTCAACATAATAATAAAAAATATATATCCACAGCTAGTGTCATACTGAAGGGGAAAAACTTAAAGCCTTTCCTCAAAGATCTGGAACACAACAAGGATGCCCATTTCAACACTGTTATTCAACGTAATACTGGAAGTCCTAGCTAGAGCAATCACACAAGCGAAAGAAATAAAAAGCATCCAAATTGGAATGGAAGAAGTCAAATTATCCTTGTTTGCAGATGATATGATCTTATATCTGAAAAAATCCGCAAAGGCTCCACAAAAA
>NW_016107403.1:5844042-5870187 GCF_001604975.1 Cebus imitator
GCAGGATACAAAATCAACATACAAAAATCAGTAGCATTTCTATATGCCAACAGTAAACAATCTGGAAAAGAAATTAAGAAAGTAATACTATTTACAATAACTACAAATAAAATGTAACACCTAGAAATTAACCAAAGAAGTGAAAGGTCTCTACAATGAAAACTATAAAACATTGATGCAAGAAACTGAAGAGGACACCAAAAAATGGAAGGACATTCCACGTTCACAAATTGGAAGTATCAGTGTTGTTAAAATGTCCATACTACCCAAAGCAATCTATAGATTCAATGCAATCCCTATCAAAAAAAACAATAAAATTCTTTACAGAAATAGAAAAAACAATTCTAAAATGTGTATGAAAACATAAAAGACCCAGACTAGACAAAGCTATCCTGAGTTAAAATAACAAAACTGGAGGAATCATATTACCTGACTTCAAATTATACTACAGAGCTACAGTAACCAAAACAGCATGGTACTGGCATAAAAATAGACCCATAGACCAATGGAAAAGGCTAAAGAAACTAGAGGTAAATCCATACATCTGCAGTCAACTCATTCTCAACAAAGGTGCCAAGAACATACACTGGAAAAAGGACAATCTCTCCTACATATGATGCTGGGAAAACTGGATATCCACATGCAGAACAATGAAACTAGATCCTTTTCTATTGCCATATACATAAATCATTTCAAAATGAATTAAATATTTAAATCTAAGACCTCAAACTATGAAACTACTATAAGAAAACATTGGGAAAACTCTTCAGGACATTGAACTGGGCAAAGATTTCTTGAGTAATACTCCAAAAGCACATACAACCAAAGAAAAAATGGACAAATAGGATCACATCAAGTTAAAAATCTTCTGCACAAGCAAAAGAAACAATCAAAAACTGAAGAGACAACCCACATAATGGGAGAAAATATTTGCCAACTACCCATCTGACAAGGGATTAATAACTGGAATATATATGGAGCTCAAACATCTCAACAGGAAAAAAAAATCTAATAATCTGTTTAAAAGATGGGCAAAAAATCTGAACAGAAGTTTCTCACAAGAAGACATACAAACGGCAATTAGCTATATAAAAAGGTGTTCAATGTCACCAATTATCATAGAACTGCAAAACAAAACTACAATGAGATATCATCTCACCCCAGTTAAAATGGCTTATATCCAAAAGACAGGCAATAACAAATGCTGGCAAGGATGCTGAGAAAAGGGAATGCTTATACGCTCTTGGTGGGAATGTAAATTAGTACAGCCACTATGGAGAACAGTTTAGAGGTTCCTCAAAAAACTAAAAATAGAGCTATGATCCAGCAATCCCACTGCTAGGTATATAACCAAAGGAAAGGAAATCAGTATGTCAAAGAAATATCTGCATTCCTATGTTTATTGCGGCACTATTCAGAGTAGCCAAGATTTAGAAGCAACCCAAATCTTGGAAGCTTCAGCAATGGCTCTGAGCATAAGGCCAGGAGACCATAATCTTGTTGATGTTTCTGACCTTGTTGCTGCTAGAGTCTGTAATCATTTGTAGTTTTCTCCCATGGCTGCTCAAAGCCAGAAACAGAAACAGTTGTTCATCGGCAGACAAATGGATAAAGAAAATGTGGCACATATACACAATGAAGTGTCATTCAGCCATAAAAAAGAATGAGATTCTGTTGTTTGCAACAACAGGGATGGAACTGTAAGTTGTTACACTATTAAAATAAGCTAGGCACAGAAAGAAAAATTTTGCATGCTTTCACTTTTGTGGGAGCTGAAAAAAATTACAGTAATTGAACTTATGGAGATGGAGAATACGTAGAGAGATGGTTACCAAAGTCTGGAGAGGGTAGTGGTGGCAGGGGGGCAGGCAGAGTGGGATGGTTAATGGGTACAAAAATACAGTGAGAATAAACATCATCTAGTATTTGATAGCACAACAGGGTGACTATAGTGAACAATAATTTAAAAATCAAAAAATAAAAATAATGAAAATAATAATGCACTGCACAGTTTTATTTATTTTTTATTTTTGAGATGGCGTTTCATTCTGTCACCAGGTTGGAATGCAGTGGCGCAATCTCGGCTCACTGCAACCTCCGCCTCCTGGGTTCAAGCAATTCTCCTGCCTCAGCCTCCTGAGTAGTTGAAGTTATAGGCACGCACCAGCACACTCAGCTAATTTTTGTATTTTTAGCAGAGATGGAGTTTCACCATGTTGGCCAGGATGGTCTCAATCTCCTGACCTTGTGATCTGCCCGTCTCGGCCTCCCAAATTGCTAGGATTAGAGGCATGAGCCACTGTGCCCGGACTACTATACAGTTTTAAATAAAATAGTACAATTTGAGCCGGGCGCGGTGGCTCAAGCCTGTAATCGCAGCACTTTGGGAGGCCGAGGCGGGTGGATCACGAGGTCAAGAGATCGAGACCATCCTGGTCAACGTGGTGAAACCCCGTCTCTACTAAAAATACAAAAAATTAGCTGGGCATGGTGGTGCATGCCTGTAATCCCAGCTGCTCAGGAGGCTGAGGCAGGAGAATTGCCTGAACCCAGGAGGCGGAGGTTGCGGTTGCGGTGAGCCGAGATCGCGCCATTGCACTCCAGCCTGGGTAACATGAGTGAAACTCCGTCTCAAAAAAAAAAAATAGTACAATTGGATTGTTTGGAACCCAAAGAAAGGATAAGTGCTTAAGGTGCTGGATAACCCATATACTCTGATGTGATTATTACACATTGTATGCCTGTATCAAAATATCTCACGTTCCCCGTAAGTATATACATCTATTATGTACCCACAAAACTTCTTTTCAAAAGTTAAACAATAAACTAAATTCTTCCAATAAGCTTGGCCTACTCCTAGGAATGAGTGAAGATAGCCAGCCTGTGAGTCAATAAGCAAGATGGAGTCAGCCATGTTAGATCTGTCTCACTGTCATAGTCTTTGCAAAGGTGGTTTTAAGGTTAAAGGGAAGAAGCACCTTCAAAGACTTTGAGACTTGGTATAAATTAACACAAACTTTTTAGACAGCAATTTGGCAATATATATACCATATCAGTTGCTGTCCAATTAAGCATTTGAAACAGAGCCAGCTTAATATGGGATTGATTATATTGATGCATGTGCTGGGGTTTTATATTTTGGTTCTTTAATACTGCCTTTAATACTGCCTTTCTATATACACATGCTTGGGAGTCTGCAAACTGCATTTCTCAGACCACTTTTCTGCTGGGGTCCAGTTAAGCAGTATAGTGGGAGAGTAATTACAGTAGAGGGAGGAGGAAGAAAGAAGTCATGTTGGTTAGAAAATTGTTAGAAGGGCTGGAGGAACCAAAGTAGGAAGACGATGCTATTACCTAGAGGTCATTAATTGCAGGAAACTAATTCTACCCCTTGGGCTGGATAAGTGAAAGGGAGAAGGTGATATTACACAGAGCCAACAAGCTCCAGCACTGGCCCCGAGCAGAAGGCCAGGAGACCATAATCTTGTTGATGTTTCTGACCTTGTTGCTGCTGGAGTCTGTAATCATTTGTAGTTGTCTCCCATGGCTGCTCATAAAGTCAGAAACAGGAAAAGCATGGCTTCTCCCTTCCTCCTCTCTTCTGATTTCCCTCCACTAGCACTGCATAACTGGAATCCTGCAGAAAAGTGGTCTGGGAAATGTAGTTTTGCAGGTCCCCAGCCTCCCATACACGGGAGAGTATAAAACAGTCTACGAGCCAAAATATAAAACTCCTGCAATTCATACATAAAAGTGTTTATATTATTATAGCAATTTTTCTATAAAAATGTTTAAGTAAACAGGTAGCAAAACAAGAAGATTTTGCACAGCCGTTTGTAACGATATCATACTCCTGAAATAATGTTGGCCATTTCTGGTTCTCTTTCCCTCCTGGCCCCCTTGTGGTTTGGTGGGGCCTTGCAACTAGATCTGACCAATGAGTTCAGAAGTGGCATGTGTCATTTCTAGGATGCATTTAATTGATGTGAATTAAATGTGTGTGAATCTCTCCAGATGTGAATCTCTCCAGAGCTATCTTTTCCCTCTGGCACGGTGTCCAACAACAGTTGAGATGGCGTCTGTTCTGTTAGTCTTAGTCCCAATGTGACTGTGATGTGCAAATGTTTCTTGCTAATTCAATACGTGAGTGAAAAATAAATCTCTGTTATTGTAAAGCATGGAGATTTAAGGGTTGCTTGTTTTAATAACATAGAACCAGCCAAATCCGACTTACACTATTGAATAATTTATGAGAGCAAACAATTACAAACAACCCATGTGTACAATAATAGGAGAAAGTGAAAGAAATTACTGTGCACCCACAGTATGGAATATGTCCTTGGCAGTGAGAAACACTTTTGAAAAACATTAAATTAGGTAAAGAACCCGTCACCATAAAAAATTACACAAAAACATAAAACATAAAATAATATACATTCATGCTCCACATAACATTTCAGTCAACAAGGGATAGAATATATGACAGTGATCCCATAAGAGTACAATTGGAGCTGGAAAACTCCCACTGCCTAGTGGCATGGTAACTAGCATAATGTCATAGACCAATGTGCTTATGGTGGTCGTTCAAGAAATATTCCAGCAAAAGGCATTGTTATCATAAGAGATGGCAACTCCATTAAGTGCTACTGGCCCTGAAGATTTTCCAGTAGGAAAAGATGTGGGGGCGGAAGACAGTGATATTGATGATCCCGAACCTGTATAGGCCTAGGCTAATGTATGTGTTTGTGTCTTAGTTTTTGGCAAAAAAGTTTTAGAAGTAAAAAAATTTTTAAGTAGAGAAAGCTTATAGAATAAGTATATAAATAAACTATTTTTACAGTCAGTGTTTTGTGTTTTAAGCAAAGTGTTATTACAAAAGAGACAAAACGTTAAAAAAAAAGAAATTAAAAGTTTATAAAGTAAAAAGGTAAATTTATTATTGAGGAAAAATTTTTGTTGTAATTTAGTGATTTAGCGTAGCCAAAGTGTATAGTGTATATAAAATCTACAGTAGTGTATGGTAATGTCCTAAGCCCTCACACTCACGCACCGCTTATTCCTGGACTCACCCAGAGCAACTTCCAGTCCTGCAAGCTCCATTCATGGTAAATGCCTTATACAGCTGTGCCATTTTTTAATCTTTTATACTGTTTTTTCACTATACCTTTTCTATGTTTAGATATGTTTAGATACAGAAGTACATACCATTGTGTTACAATTGCCTGAAGTATTCAGTACAGTAACATGCTGTATGAGTTTGTAGCCCAGGAGCAATAGGGTATACCACATGGCCTAGGTGTGTAGTAGGATATACCGGCTAGGTTTGGGTAAGTGCACTCAATGAAACTGCCTTATGATGCATTTTTCAGAACATATCTCCATCATTAAGCAACAAATGACTGTATATTAAATGAGATCAATACATGAGATTATATACAAAGTGCTTTGTGCAGTAAGTGCTAATTGGTGTTAGTTTTTACTGTATAATCAGGAACATGTAAATATCATTGTGCTGGGCTTTGCATTCTGGTTGAATAGTACAGTGGCTTGTGCATTCCTATGGCTGTGGCATCAGGCAAAGCTGTGGTCCCTCAGGACACCTGTGGACATAACCAGCTAGCATCTGACCTGGACTTCCCTTTTGCTGACATGTAAATATCATTGTACTGGGCTTTGCATTCTGGCTGAAACAGCACAGTGGCTTGTGCGTTCCTACGGCTGTGGCATCAGGCAATGCTGTGGTTTGTCATGACGCCTGTGGGCATAACTAGCCAGCATCTGACCTGGATTTCCCTTTTGCTGCCGGGGCATGAGATACTGGGACATGAGAAGCTGGGGTTTTCAGCTAAATAGTGCTGCAGAACCCATTAGGTATCCATCTAGCAGGGCCTTTGAGGCTATAAGTTGCAGGCAGGTATGTGGGAAGGCCACTGACTCAGGCCTATTCTCTGGCTTGCCCTAAGGACTGTGGCTTATGCTCCAGATGCCACAGCTGCTATCATTGATTTAGCCTCCCCAACAGCTGATGGAGGGACCAGGTGATGCAACGTGGAAGTGTGGGGGAGTAATGCCCTGTGAAGCTGACTTTAATCAATTGGAAATAGAAGCCAGAGGCTACTTCTTCTGTCTTACACCCCCAGGAGGGAGTTGTAATAGTTTCATACTATCTCTCTGAAGACATCCTGTGAGACCGAGCAATCAACTGCATTTGTTCACCAAGTCATGGTCAGCGTAATAACCCACTTTTTTTATATACGCTCTTCTTTCTCCTTTGCCTCCCTCCTGCTTCATGGGATGACATTCCCATTAAAGCATTTTAAGGTATAGCTTCAGGCATTGTTTTCTAGGGAACTGGCCTATCTTCATCCATTAGGTTTAGCGTTTAAAGGAATACCTGAGACTGGGTAATTTATAAATGAAAGAAGTTTATTTGGCTCACTGTTCTGCAGACTGTACAAAGAGCAGGGCTCCAGCATCTGCTTCAAGGGAGGGCTTCAGGCTGCTTCCGCGTATGGTGGAAGAAGGAGGAAAGCTGGCACGTGCAGAGATCATATGGGAAGAGGGCAAGAGAGAGAGGTAAGGGAGGGGCCAAGTTCTTTTCAACAACCAGGTCACGCAGGAACTAAGGGCGAGAACTCACTCACTCTGGCAAGAATGGCACCAAGCCATTTAAAAGAACCCAACACCTCCCATCAGGCCCCACCTCCAACACTGGGAATCAAATTTCAACATGAGACTTGGTGGGGCCAAACAAAACATATTCAAACCCTAGTGGGGCCTAAGACAGTTTTTTTGGATGTTGTTTGTTTTTGTTTGTTTGTTTGTGACAGAGCCTCACTCTGTTGCCCAGGCTGGAGTACAGCGGTGCGATCTCAGCTGTCTGCAGCCTACACCTCTCAGATTCAAGTGATTCTGGTGCCTCAGCCTCCCGAGTAGCTGGGATTGCAGATGCCCACCACCACGCTGGCTAATTTTTTTTTTATGTTTTAGTAGAGACAGTGTTTTGTCATGTTGGCCAGTCTGTTCTCAAACTCTCAACCTCAGGTGATCCACCTGACTCAGCCTCCCAAAGTGCTAGGATTACAGGCGTGAGCCGCTGTGCCCAGCTAAGACAGTTATTTCTACTTCCATAGGTATCTCATTGTTCCAAGGATAACAGCAATGCTCCTATAGTAGTTCTCATGTTCATGTCCCCATCTTCCCCATAGCAGCACATAGCAATCTCTTCCTCTACTATCACCACCAATGTTGTCCAAGAAGAACAGAGGTGATAATAAGACACAGACAGAACATACAGTGGAGATTCTCATGCCATTATTGTTTAAATCTTAGCAAAGCTGTCAGAAATGTAGACAATTCTTTTAGAAAACTAAGTGAATAAATACAGCAACATTCCACTTTCCAAGAGATGATCGCATTTGTAAGGCTTGATAATGCAAGTGTATACAGCTTTTCTAATACTTTTTCATAGGAGGAGTTCATTACCGTGTGCTGCAACTATCACAGAAAGTTTCTCGTTTCTTTCTTCTAAATTTGACATAACTTTCTGCACCCCCATTCACCTACTTGTACCTGGGGGACCCAGATGAGCTATTCTGTAGTTGGCTTCTGACCCACACAAACCTGTAAATGCCCAGAAACAGTGATCAGCCAAGTCTACTTGGCATGGAGATGTCCTTCGGTCCCCCTGGGCCCCTGGCTGGCTACCTTGAGCTTCAGAACTTCAGACAGTGCCTTGGCCTGGGCCCCGTTGGAGTGGAGCCTTTCTGGGGTGGTGCAGCCAGGCTCCTGGCTTCTTATGACTCCCGACACTTGGGTGTCCTGTTACCTGTGAGTCATCTTCCTTATTGACTCTTGGCCTGCTTTCACTTCCTGACAACTGAGCTTATGCTGGTAACTCTCACCTTCAAGCACTGACCCTCACTCTATGGCAGACACTGCTGGCCCCAACTTCTTGCCTTGACTAGTAACCCCTTGCTGTCCATTCTTTGGAGCATAAAATCTGATGACTTATTTTTAAAGACTCCACAATGTTCTCTTGCTCACACTAAATAATACTAGTATTTTTAAATGTTAAAGTCTAATTCCCAGTGGTCTCATATTGATAAAAGCTGAAGCCAAAAGGAGTTAGATAAAATGTGATCATGAAAGCTAAAAGAGGGCCCTATTATGGTAACAATTCTCTTTGTAGAAATATAGTAAAATGGTAATAGTTTACAGAGCACCTACTATGTGCCAGATAGTCTAGGAGTTTTACAACTACTATCTCACTAAATCATCAAAATAGTCCTATAAGGACTTTTATCTCGATAAAAAAGGTATGGGTTTCCTTTCATTTCATGACCTCTGCATGTTGTACAATAGTCAGTCAATACCTTGAATTCTCTCATTAGTCCTATTAACTTTTCATAACAAAAATGAAAAATATGACTTAATAATACATATTAACTTTAATGTGACCTTAATACCTTCTATTACTGGTTATCTTCCAAGTCAAGATAAGTCCTGAGGTTTATAACAACCTATAAGTACAATTTAGCACTATGTATAAAAATTTTAAATGATCGTTTCTTTTCCTCTCAAAATTTAACTTTGAAAAAATCTATATAATAAATTCTCATACTAGATAAATGTATGTATAAGAGTGTCATTATATTGTAGTTTATAGCGTAAAAATACTGTGAAGAGACTGGGTGCAGTGGCTCACCCCTGTTAACCCACCACTTTGGGAGGCTGAGGCAGGCAGATCGCTTGAGCACAGGAATTTGGGACCAGCCTGAGTAACATTGCAAAATCCTGTCTCTAAAAAAAAATAAAAAAAAAAAAAAAAAGCAAGCGTGGTGGCACATGTGTGTAGTCCTGGCAACTCAGGAGGCTGAGATGGGAGAATCGCCTGAGGTCATAAAGTTGAGGCTGCAGTGAGCAACCATGATCATGCCACTGCTCTTCATCCTGGGTGACAAAATGAAATCTTGTTCTCAAAAAAAACCCCAAAAAACTGGGAACAACTCAATTACCCATCCATCAGCAGAAGATTCATTAACTCAGTAAAGGCACATTCATACAACAGCGGGCTAAATACTACAAATCCACTTCAAAGGAGCAGGTAGATCCATATGGACTAACATGGAAACATGTCCAAGATATGATGCTGAATGAAAAAAATAAAGTTACAGATTCTATTCTTCAAAAAAAGGTATATGTATAAAGTATATAATTTATCACTTTACAATACACAGTTTATACAATGTCTGAAACACTAACTTATTAATGTTAGTGATTTCTCTGTGGCATGAGACCAGTAATAGACACAGCAGCAGAAGGAGTAGCATGCTTTTGCCTCCTATGTTCTATATAACAGTATTTTTTTCTATTTTAGAAGCATGTGTGACTTTCATAAGAAGAAACATTCAATATATTGATTTCCACTTTAAAATTAAAATTTCCATGGAGATCAAAGATTCCATTTACTTATCTGTTACCCCCATGAACAGAGGTTGACTGTCTTCATGAGAACTTCAGGCCTTGTCCCACAAGCAAAGTACACAAATCCACTATTCTAATTCTTTGCTCATTAGATGCCAGTGTGGTGTTACATGAATTCAACCTTTTACACCTAAGTAGCTGCATTTTAATTTTGTTACTATTTAAGAATCCTGGCATATTTTAAGTTAAGTTACATATTTCTTTTTTACTTCCCTTTGTTTTATTACATAATTTTACTTTTATATCAAGGTGATATGTGTTTAGAAAGTATATTGTGATGTTCATACTACATAGAAAAGCATATTGAATTCCATGAATTGTCTCACATAAACCCAGTTAGGTCAGATGCTAATCTCTGTGCTTGCTTACTCTTTTTTTTTTTTTTTTTTGAGACAGGGCCTCACTCTTGTCACCCAGATTGGAGTGCAGTGGTATGATCTCAGCTCACCACAACCTCCACAGGATTACATATGTAGGCCACTATCACCTGGCTAATTTTTGTATTTTTAGTAGAGATGGGGTTTCACCATGTTGGTCAGGCTAGTCTCAAACTCCTGACCTCAAAAGATCCACCTGCTTAGGCCTCCCAAAGTGCTGGGATTACAGGGGTGAGGTACTGAGCTCAGCCGCTTGCTTACTCTTGAGAGATTTTTTTTAAATCTTTGATGTATTTTGAAATGATCGATTCCTCATTACTTCTATGTAGACTTGCTATGTAAAAAGGGTCAAATGTGGAAAGATTTAATTGGGAAGAAAATGCACATCCCATGAATTCAGCTTTTGTTATCCATCTTGTAAATACTCAAAGATTTCTTAAGTCATTAATTGGGATTTAAGTCACATCTGGGTCCCAAGTTGTTATGAGAAACTTTAAGTTACCTCAACTTTAGCATAGCAACTTGATACATTATTCCTAGTGTTTCTAGACCTAGAATGTTAGGCTTGTCTTAGGGAAAACTCCTTCTGCCTTCTTAGACATAATCTTCTCACTGTAAAGATGGTGAATTGTGGTATTATTCTTATTGCATATATTTATATAGTGTCTTTCATTTAGTATGTGCTTTCACTGGTGCATACAAATTGAAATCTCACAGAAACCCAATTTTACTGAGAATTCTCTTCTAACCCTTAAATGCCAAGGAAATCCACAAGGTAGCCCTTTGCGTGAACTTGAAGATAATGTTAAGGTGAAATGGTTATATGGTTATTTTCAGAAAATAGTGTGAAGTAAGTAGATTGCTCTCCCCGTGTCTATGTAATTGAAATCTCCTTGGAAAAATAATACACAATGAAAGACAACGAATATTTAAACAATAAACAATGGAAGATAACATATAATGCATTAATCAATGCAAAAAGTGTGTAAAAGGGTGTTTTATCAATCCCACTTTACCTCTAGTATTGAAGCTAAGAAAAGCAGTGTCAGACCTGCAAGACATTAGAGAATCTTGTACCAGCACACCCTTCCAGAGGTGCCTACTAGAGAACCAGCTTCGTCCAACCTAGAGATGACTGGGGAAATACCAGCAAGGAACCAGTGGTGAGCACAAACATGTTTAAATGTAGGACTAAAATGAACTTGGAGATAAGGGTGGGAAAATATTGTACAAATGGTATCATATTATATGCTCTGCTGTTGTAGAACTAACACATCTAACAAAATATGGGGAAAAGGGGAAGAAGCTGGATCACAGACAAAAATGTAGAATTTAAAACAATAACACATTTAAAGGAGAACATAATATGTCTTAGTGACTTGGGGGTTGGCAAAAGCTCCTTAGGTCATTAGAAGCAGTAATACAAAATTTTTAAACGATTAATTAAACATCAAATTTAAAATGTCTGCTTATCAAAATATACTTTTATAAAAATGAATAAGCAAACCACAGACTAGAAGAAAATATTTGCAAAATGTATATCTGGCAAATTGCTGGTAGCTAGCATATTAGAACAAATCAACAAACTAGAAACTCAATAACAAAATTTAATAACCTAATGTTAAAATGGGAAAAATTCTAATACATACTTCATAAAATAAGATATATGAATACCCAACAAGCAAATGAAAAGTGTTCAACACTATTAATCATTAGGGAAATAAAAATTTAAATCACAAGGTGCTACTACACATCTACCAAAATGACTAAGATTTTAAAAGACTTGACAACACCAAATGTTGGCAAGGATATGGAAAAACCAGTACTCCTATATATTGTTGGTGTGGATATGAGATGGTACAACCAGTTTGGGAAATGGTCTCAAAATTTCTTATACGCTAAACATATGTGCTATGACCCATTCATACTATTCCTAGGTATTGACCAAAGAAAAACAAAAACATAGTTCACAAAACCACTTTATAAGAATGTTCACAGAAGCTTCATTCATAATAGCACCAAATTGGAAACAGTCTAACTGCCATACATTCTTATAATGAAATACTACTGAGCAATAAATAGGACTAAATTCCTAACACAAGCAACTACATGGATGAATCTCAACATAATGCTAGGCTGGGTACTGGTCTGTAATCCCCATGCTTTGGAAGGGTGAGGCGGGAAGACTGCTTGAGGCCAGGAGTTCAACACCAACCTTGGCAACATAGCAACACCTCATCCCTACAAATTAAAACAATCAAACAAAAAACACAGCCAGGCAAGTTACTGTGCAACTGTAATCCTAGCTCCTTGGAAAGCTGAAGCAGGAGAATCACTTGAGCCCAGGAGTTCAAAGCTGCAGTGAGCAATGATCGTACCATGTTCCAGCCTGAACAACACAGCAAGGCCCTGTCTCTTAAAAAAAAATTTTTAAGTTATGCTGAGTACAAGCAGCTTTACACAAAAAAGAGTATAGAATGTTTGATTTGATTTCTATGAACTTCTAAAGCAGTAAAAATTTATGGTAGAAAAAATCAGAAGCTTGCCTCTGGGGAAATGGAAATTAAATAGGAAGGGTCATGAGGGTACTTTCTGGTAATGCTGTATCTTCTTAGAGGTTCCGGTTATACAGGCATATCCGTTCTTCAAAACTAGCAAAAGTATACTTAAAGTTTGGGTACTTTGTAGTATGTAAATTTTACATACTTTAACAAATAATAAATTCTACTTTAAACAAATAATAAATTCTAATTAATGATAGGCATCCTAAAATTTGAGGGTAAAAATGTACTGTTAGAAATTTATTTTAATACACAAAAAAAATGAGATAGATTAACATATGGATAGAAGGATGGATATACGGATAACTATATATAAAGCAAGTGCTGGATAGTAACATGCTAATGATACTATCTAGGTGGTGAGTATATAGGAGTTCACTGTAAATTCTTTCAACTTTGCTGTAGGTTTGGAAATTTTCATAATAAAATGTTGAAGGAAAAAGAACAAAGAGAATGGAGTAAGTAGAATAAGAACATAAGTTGCATCATGAGCAGAAGGAGAGAGTCAGAAGATATCATTTACTGCTGACAAACTGAATTGCAGAAGTATAAGAGTATAAAGATAAACACTATGAAAGATAATATTATTGTCTAAAGTTGGAAAGTCAGGGAGAGATAAGAGAAGAAAGAAGACACAAGCCAACTTTGTTTTGCTCATAGTATAAAACCACCAGACATTTTCTAAGGAGAGAGGGAATTACCAATATTTATAGTATGTATTAATAATTAAAGAACTGAGCTCAAACAGAGTTTATATCAATAAATGCAGATAGGCTTAAACGAACTGAAGATTAAAACAGATTTCAACATTATGCATTATACAAAAGACTTGCCTAAAACCAAGTGATCCAAAAAAGTTAAGAAATAAAAGGTTAGGCAAAGTTGTGCCAGTCAAAAGTAAGGAAAAATAAAGCCAGGGTCAAGGCTTTGATGTCAGACAAGGTAGAAGTCAAGCCACAAAGCATTAAGCAAAACAAAGAGGATACTGTATAACTGCGCGTTTCAATTTAGTAGCCACTAGTCACATGTGACTACAGAACATTAGAAACGTGATGGAGTGTTTCTGGATGGAACCCCATCAAAGCCATAATTAACCACATTAAAAGTGGTTAATGTGATAAACTACATTTTAAATTTAATTTAATTTAATTCAATTAATTTAAATGGCCCAGAGAAAACTTCCATTATCCCAGAAAGTTCTATTGGATAACTCTGCTTTATAATGTTTAAGACTCCAATTCACAATGAATATATGGCAGTTATAAATATCTATCTATGAAATAACATAGCATCTACTTTCATAAAGTAGAAATGATGAAAAGATGCAAATTCATATAATAAAAGACTTTAAAATCAAATCTCTCCACACAAGACAAAGCAAGTGGAAATAGTGCTCAAAGGCTGAAATTGAAAAAATGTAAGTTTTAGGAAGACATAATGGGCTGTTCGTTTTTTATGTCCTTAAAGTATTTCTAAATAGTCTCCTCTCCAAGCACAATTTGTAGCCCTTGAAAATATTTGGTGGGCTGGGCATGGTGGCTCATGCCTGTAATCCCAGCACTTTGGAAGGCTGAGACAGGTGGATCATCTGAGGTCAGGAGACCAGCCTGGCCAACATGGTGAAAACTGTCTCTATTAAAAATACAAAAAAAGTAGCCGGCTGTGGTGGTGGGCACCTGTAGTCCCAGCTACTTAGGAGGCTGAGGCAGGAGGATCACTTGAACCTGGGAGGCAGAGGTTGCAATAAGCCAAGATCGCACCACTGCACTCCAGTCTGGGTGACAGAACGAGACTCCATCTCAAAAAAGAAAAGAAAAGATTTCATGATGGTACTCAATAATTTTTCAGTGTTTCTAATGACTATGGGTTGCTGTAAGACAAGTTATGTGTGTACATATAACTGCCCTAAAGACACTGGCATCATAAGTGAACTACCTTCAGAGTTGTGGTGAGAATACAGTTAATGGGAATTTTTGAAGTGTTCTGAATTTTTAGGAAGAAAGTCATTGCATACGCATTTCTTTTTTTTGCCTTTTAACAGAGTACATTGGTCCCCAAGGAAAAAACCATCTTGGTCCCACTTCAACTATTCACCCTAATTAAGTCCGTCAACCCCATGGTCCACTAGTAGAACAATGCTTCTGACTCAGCTGACATTTCCTCTGAGGAAAGCTATTTGCAAAATATTTCTTGAGACTTCCTCTTGGAAGCCTATAGCCTGGTGACCTAAGAATTATCTAAATTTTTGGCATGTTAGTGGGAGCCAGGCAGAAGAAGGAAGCATCATATTCGTCTTCTCTGTCTATTAAAGACCTGTCGATAACCCACACGCTTTGCCTTTTCAGCAAGTGTAGGAACAAATGTCAGGCAGAATGGTTCACCAAGGAAACACATATAGCGCTGGATGGAACCCCATCAAAGCCACAAAAGCTGCATCTACTTCCCTTCCTGATAATGACTATGTTCCTTACAAATATTGTTCCAACACTCTAAAGCCACAAGATAGTTTTCTTCAATCAATAGGTGCTATAGTAACCGTCCCCATCAATTCCAGTTGTCTGTAAGAGTGTATACAGCCCAGGATTGCTTACAGGAGAAGGCTTCTCACACTCTTTTAATGATATGTTCCACGCATCATAAATTAAGGTCTTTGTTTCCAAGGGTTTGACAAGAGGGGTTTGATGGGTCTGCCTATCAAGTGTTGCAGGTTACCTGTGTGGCCACAAGTAGAGTCTGGCCAACAGAAAGCCTAGTGAGGTGCGTTCACAACTAGCTTGTGTTGCAGATGCTGTTTGTTTTCTCCTTTCAACTTACCTATCATAATATTTCCTTTAAAGTTCTGTATCTCACTGTTAACCATGTGATCCATAAAGATAGGAGCAACTAGGGCTAGAGCAAAGGCATTCAAAAGAAGTATTGAAAACATCCCCACGGCATGCAAGTACTTGTCTTGTCCATGCTGAAGATCATTAGATGGACTGTCTATCCTTATCTCCAGAAGCTGTGTGTTACCATCAGTCGGCTGTGTGATCAATGAGGTTTTCTCAGTTAGTAGATGGTCGGCTTCAAGGTCTTGATAAGCCAGTTTCAGCTGTAGTTAATGATGATGAGGTTGCTCTTGCTGGGTGAGAAATGAAAACACAATATCCATTCTGAGGAGTTTCCTCATGAGCAGTGTATTTGCCAACACCCAGGACACACTATAACTTGATGATCTCCCGTGGCATACGTTAGAGGAGAAGGTCACATTTAGCATGTCCTTGGCTTGACTGCCAAAGCGGTATGAAATCCCAGAAGTGGTGGGTCTCATGACCCAAATATGCCATCTGGGAGGATGATCGTATCAGCTGAGTGGGTGTGAACCCTCAGGGTCATGTTGTCTAAAATGCTATAGACAACATGTGGGCATCAGGAGATCTGCAGTTCTGCATAAGACAGTCTTTGTGGAGGATTTTTGTTCACTCACATAGGGTATGCACTGAGGGACTGCTTCACCAGGGAAACTGAAGCTGTTTTGCTTAAGGAAACAAAGCAAAAGCCTAAAGCTATTTTGCTATTCAAGTCTTTGTGACAAGAGCAAGTAAGCAGTCTGCATACAGATGCTCCTTGACTTACAGTGGAGTTATGTCTCAATAAACCCATCACATAAGTGGAAAACACTGTTAAGTCAAAAATGCCTTTAATATACCTAACCTACTGAACATCATAGCTTATCCTAGCCTACCTCAAACGTGCTCAGAAAACTTACATTAGCTTATGGCTGGGCAAAATCATCTAACACAAAGTCTATTTTATGATAAAACGTTGCATTTCTTATATCACTTATTAAATACTACGGTAAAAAGCAGAATGGTGTTATGAAGTATGATTATCACCTTCATACCATTGTAAAGTTGAACCATTATAAATTGGAGACTATCTGTATACTGGGTAAGTATGCATCAAATAAGTATCAAGTGCAACTTGAGGCTAAAGGAAGCCTCATACACCCATTGTGAAGGTTAAATTAGCCTTGGTAATGTTGGTTGAATGGGCCCACTGGAAGGAGGCCCTATTTGGATTTACTATATTTACTATAGGCCCTTTTGGGTCTATTCCTTCTCCCAAAGGGGCTACTTCATTGACTTCACTAGTGAAGCTCGACAGAGTCAATGTGCAGGGTATAAAGAATTCCACTTTGCACTTCTGTGTCCAATTCTCTGGGATACAGCCTGTCTTATTCCCCTTCCTGTCAGTCCTGTGCTCAGCAGGTTGTGCTCTGGAATTCATGGTGTGATTCAAGGTCAGGTTAGTCTTGCTCAAAGTCACAGAGCATGAGACTGGCCAACATATAGCAGAGGTCTCAAAACCAGAGCCTAGACAAATGGCCCCAAACTCATCTGCCAATCTGAGTGGCTAGATGAAGAAACCCCGAGTGCCAATTTTTTTGTTCATTCATTCAAGAAATACTCACTGATAGTCATGTATAGGCTTGGCACTGTTCAAGAAGTTCACTTCTTAAATGAAGTGAATCCTGAACTCCTTGAATGGTGCCCAGCATATACTATGAAAGAAAAAAAAATACTTGTCCTTTGTAAGATCTGCATTTGGCAAGGACCTGACAATGACCAAGAAATATAGAAGTAGGCAGTGGAAAGAAAGCTGCGGAGTGTGCCAAAATCAGAGCAGGCACCTGCAGCAGGTCGACATACCAGCTTGCTGGGCATGATGAGTGTATTTATGGAGCCTAAAGTTGGACAACAAAGTCATTCACCTTAGAGCTTATCTCTGTCCAGATTTTTCCATTTGTACAACAGGAATAATGATATCTGTTTTCAGATGCTTTGAATTCCAGGTATGAAAAATGAGCCCTGATCTGAATGCAAAAATGTTCTGATTCCAGCATGAAAATTCTCTGGGCTTTTTGATCTTGTCACATTTCAAAAGCTGTATGCTCCTGTAGGGTAAACCCCTGGGCTCCAATCAGGAGATCCACCATTCTGATTGAGCTCTGCCAGCAGAAATGTAACCTAAGGCAAGTTGCTTAATCTCCTGAAACCTGTCTCTTCACCTGTAAAATGACTGAGCTGGATCAGGTGATCTTTAAGCTTAAATTTTTTTCTGAGGTCCTGTACAATTCAAAGAAAGGTCATCTCCTAAACCAGTCTCACCAATATAAATGCTACTCATAGAAAAATTTCCTTGTTGTAGTATATGACTGGAACTAATTTTTATTCATTTAATAACGTTTTTATTCTTGTTCATTGACTAAAAATATATTTTTCCTAATTCTCACTTTTTTATCCTGTGTCTTTAACTTGCAAAGTTTTTAAACACCTGCAGCCATCATTTTATGGCAATTTGGTTGTTCTTAAGAGTTTTTTTTTTCTTACACCAAATCAATGTTCTTCATGTTGCTCATGTGATTATGACAACATATTAATAATATAGAGTAGCTAACATATTATTGAGTGTTCACTGTAGCCAGGCACAAAACATCTCATGTGATCATCACAGCAACTCCAAGAGATGTAATATTATCATCTTTACCTTAGAAGAGGAGAAACAGATACATTGAGGGATTAAGAATTTCCCAAAGTTACAGTTTGTGAGAGCTGCACTGGTATTGTCTAACTCCAGAGTCCAAACTCATGGCTCCTATTTCAAATTAGCTCGGCTGGTATAGAGATGCAATGGAGAGGAGGCAAGGAGAGAAAGGGAGGGAAGAAGTGAGGAGAAAAAAGAAGAGAACATTAAATTGAGAGAAAAAATTATTATATTCTATTTTTAAATAATTGTAACTCTAAATACGTAATTGCATTTAGTCCCATAAAAGTTATAGTATTATAATTTAGAGTGTCTGCTTTATTGAAAACTAGAGACTAATGAGAAAAATCAGGCTTCTTAGTTTAGCTATTACAGTATTATTATCTGGACCTATTTAGGAAGTTACAGAATAGAGGCAGCTCTCCAACTTTTATTCTGAAATTAGATCCTGGGGCCTATGGCAAGAGTAGAGCAGAGAGCATATGGCCCAAGGTCAAAGACTGCCCAGGGTTAACCCAAAAGTATGCCTTAACAGAGGTAAAAACTAATTCACAAATTCCATAACAATAAATGGCAAATGTGAGCATGTGACTGACCCATTCTATTTTCAAGTAAGGTCAAGTCAGAAAGCTGAATTTAGGACAATGAAGAGCCAATAATATTCTTGGCTGGAAAGCCTGCCATTCATCAACAGAATCACATGTCTTCAGAGCTCTCCGGCTTACCTCAATTCATGACCATTTTGGGAAAGGTATGATGTCTTGCTAAAGCCTCAGCTTTGCTCATCAAATTCTGGTGCCTACACCAGGATTTTCAGGCAGTTGTTCCTCTGGAGAGGTAACATTTGTTCTGCAGGAGATGGCCTTTAGCACCAGCACAGCTGTTGTCAAGAGGTCTTTGCACTCAATCACATCTATTGACAATCTGCAACCTGCGAGGTCATGGACTGAATGCTTCATCAAGGTTATTTATGAGTCAGTATGACTTCAGGGTTTTTTGTTTCATGCAAAGATCAGAAGTACAAAAATAGCTTTAGTTAATCGGAAAGAGCTAGAATATAACTGTTACAAATTCTTCCTGTAGTTAGGGTTTCTAGTGCTCTTTTCTTCAATTAATTATCTAAGTACACTCAATTTCAAGGATCTTATTTTCCCTCAAATCATTCATGAAGTAAGAAGGGAGTAGAGAAGTCTTCAAGAGTAATGACATTGATGTTCCACAAAAGCTTCTGAAACATGTGCATCTAGTAGACACCAGTCTGCATCTTATTTTTTAAAGACTTGTTTACCTAAAATAAGACAGGAATTTTTTCAATCAAAGCTATGGGGTGTTGTTGTTATTGTTGTTGTTGTTAAAATACCTTTTTTTAACCATCTTACCTATTTTTAAGTGTATTGTACAGGGCACATTGTTGCACAAAGACTCCAAAAATTTTCATATTGCACACCTGAAACAGTATACCCATTAAACAGCAACTTTTCTTTTTTCCCTCCTTCTAACCCCTGGTAACCACTATTCTACTTTCTGCTTCTAAGAGTTTGACTACTTTAGATTCCTCATATAAATGGAATCATGCAGCATTTATCTTTTTGCAATTGGCTTATTTCACTTAGCAAAACATCCTCAAGGCTCATGTTGTAGCACATGGCAGGATTTGCTTCTTTTTGAAAGCTGAATAATATTCCATTGTATGTATATGCCACATGTCATTTATCCAGTCACCTGTTGATGGACATTTGCTTCTACCTCCTGGTTACTGTTAATAACACTGCAATAAACATAGATATGCAAATAAATTTTTTAGATACTGTTTTCAATTCTTTTGGATATATACCCAGAAGTGGGATTGCTAGATCACATGGTAATTCTATTTGGAATTTTTGAGGAACCTCCATACTATTTTCCATAGCTGCTGCTGCACCTTTGATATTTGCACCAGCAATGCACAGAGTTCCAATTTTCCCATATCCTTGTCAACACTTGTTATTTTGTGTGTTTTTTAAAATAGTGGCCATCTTAGTGAGTGAGGTATATTTTTTCACTGTCTTTTATAAAGAGCAAAATCATAACCAAGCAAACTATTTCAAGTAATTTAATTAAATGCTCTATCAAATCAAGCATCTAACACTATTGCCTTCTGGCACTAATTTATCCTTTGTTTTATGCAAAAATTAGTCAATATACACAGAACCTCTGATGTAGCAATTCAACCTTTAGGTATACGTTCAACATTAATGAGTACTTATGTCCACCAAAAGACATATATAAGAATGTTCCCAGAGCTTACTCACAATAGCCCCAAACCAGAGACTACCAAAGTCCAGAGACAGTATAACAGATAAACAAATTGAAGTATATTTACATAATGGAATACTAAACAGCAGTGAAAAAAAAAGAACTGCTATATGTGGCAACTTGGATGAATTTTAGATACATAACATTGAGTAGGCCAGGACAGGTGCAGTGGCACACACCTGTAATCCCAGTACTTTGGGAGGCCAAGGTGGGTGGATGACTTAAGCCCAGGAGTTTGAGCAATTAGCCTGGGCAACAAGGCGAAACCTTGTCTCTACCAAAAAATACACAAAAAACATTAGCTGGGTGTAGTGACACATGCCTCTAGTTCCAGATGCTCAGGAGACTAAGTGGGGAGGAGCACCTCAGCCTGGGTGGCCGAGGCTGCAGTGAGCCGTGATCACGCCATTGCATTTCAGCCTGAGTGACAAAGTGAGACCTTGTCTCAAAGTATACATATATTGAGTAAAAGAAACCAGATACACAGAAACGGAGCAGGTCAAAACTCCTGTGCTGATCAGTAGTGGGATCATGCCTGTGAATAGCCACTTTACTCCAGCCTGGGCAACATAGCGAGACTCCATCTCTTAAAAAAAAAAGAAGAAGCCGGATACAATGGAGAAAACAGATGCTGAAGAGGATGTGGAGAAATAGGAACACTTTTACACTGTTGGTGGGAGCGTAAATTAGTTCAACCATTGTGGAAGACAATGTGGTGATTCCTCAAGGATCTAGACATGAAAACATCATTTGACTCAGCAATCCCATTACTGGGTATATACTCAAAAGGATTATAAATCATTCTATTATAAAGACACATGCACATGTATGTTCATTGCGGCACTGTTTACAATAGCAGACTTGGAACCAACCCAAATGCCCATCAATGACAGACTGGATAAAGAAAATGTGGCACATATATGGAATACTCTGCAGCCATAAAAAATGATGAGTTCGTGTCCTTTGCAGGGACATGTATGAAGCTGGAAACCATCATTCTCAGCAAACTGACACAAGAACAGAACACCAAACACCGCATGTTCTCACTCATAAGTGGATACTGAACAATGAGAACACATGGACACAGGGAAGGGAACATCACACACTGGGGCCTGTTGGCAGGGGTCTAGGGGAGGGATAGCAGAGGATGGCGGGATTGGGGAGGGATAACATTAGAAGAAATAAGTAATGTAGGTGATGGGGGGATGGAGGTAGCAAATCACCATGGCATATGTATACCTATGTAACAATCCTGCCCGATCTGCCCATATACCCCCAGAACTTAAAGTATAAGGATTTTTTTAAAAAAAAAGAGGAAGAAGCCAGATATAAAAGAATACAATTATCCCTCGGTACCTGCACATGATTGGTGATTGGTTCCAGAACTTTCCCTGATACAAAAATCTGAGGATGCTCAAGTCCCTCATAAGAAATTGCATAGTGTTTGCATATGCACACCCTCTCAGTACACTTTAAATCATCTCTAGATTACTTATAATACTTACTACAATGTAAATGCTATGTAAATAGTTGTTAGACTGTCTTCTTTAGTGAATAATGACAATGAAAAAAATCTGTACATGTTCAGTACCGATACAACTTTTTTCAAATATTTTTAGTCTGTGGTTGACTGCATCCAGGAATGTGTAACCCATGGATACAAAGGGCCAACAATACATACTATATGATTCCATCTTTAAAGTTCAAAAACAGGCAAAACTATGGAGATAGAGCTCAATATGATTCCCATTGGTGGGGTACTGATGAGTAGAGAGCAGAAAGGATTATTTGGAATGCTGTAAATACGTTATACCTTGATCAGGATAGTAGTAGCGTGAGTATACACATAAATAAAAACTCATTAAGCTACACAGTATATTTGAATCTATACATTTTATTTTATATAACTATCAAAAAAGTAAAAGATGAAAGATCAGTCTTAGCAAGACCTATTTTGCCTTGACAAAATACCCTCCTCTTTGTTTTTTTAAAATAATCACATATCTTCAAAAGTCTACTAGTAAGTGAGTTTGGGGAATGCTGGAGAGGGAAAAAAAATTCCAAACTTAGTATTGAAGTGAACTTTTAAAAATGGCAGAGAAGCTGGGTGCGGTGGCTCACCCCTGTAATCCCAAGCACTTTGGGAGGCCAAGGCGGGCAGATCACCTGAGGTCGGAAGTTCGAGACCAGCCTGACCAACATGAAGAAACCCCATGTCTTAAGAAAAATACAAAATTAGCCAGGCATGATGGCACATGCCTGTAATTCCAGCCACTTAGGAGGCTGAGGCAAGAGAATCGCTTGAACCCAGGAGGCAGAGGTTGCAATCAGACGGGACTGTGCCATTGCACTCCAGCCTGGGCAACAAAAGCAAAACTCCATCACACACACAAAAAGAGGGCAGAGAAATGAAAGAATGGAGACAAAATAAGCTTTATTTACCCTGCACCTAAGCAACTCCCTAGAAGTAAATTAGAAAAGTAAGTTACCTTGGAGGGTATTCATAGACATCTAATTTACTATGGTGTCCTCAGCACTTGAATGTGTTAATTTTTTTTTTTTTTTTGAGACGGAGTTTCGCTCTTGTTACCCAGGCTGGAGTGCAATGGCGCGATCTCGGCTCACCGCAACCTCCGCCTCCTGGGTTCAGGCAATTCTGCCTCAGCCTCCCGAGTAGCTGGGACTACAGGCATGCGCCACCATGTCCAGCTAATTTTTTGTATTTTTAGTAGAGACGGGGTTTCACCATGTTGACCAGGATGGTCTCGATCTCTTGGCCTCGTGATCCACCCGCCTCGGCCTCCCAAAGTGCTGGGATTACAGGCTTGAGCCACCGCGCCCGGCCTGAATGTGTTAATTTTTAAATGCTAAACGTTATCACTCACTTGTCATTCACAATTAATTGAGAGTGCACTTTGAGCTTAGCTTTGTTTGTATGCAGTTGTTGCCTTGCATTGTTAGGCATAGAGTTACATTTGTTTGTGTTCATTCCTACTGCAACAAAGCAATACAGTGATGGAAACAGAGGACTGAAAATCAAGCCATCTCTGAAAGATTAGTATTGTACATAACTCAGTTCTAAATAGAGTTCTGTCAATTCTTCAATATTAAAAGGAAGCACTGCCTTATGAAGTCATCCTGATTTATTGCCAGGGCCCTTTATTAGCAATTATAACATGGCTGTGTCTAGATTTTGAGATATAAAAGTAATCCATGTAATAAATCCTAGTTTAATTAGTCTGCGTTTTCCATTTTAAGAGGCTTTGGCTAGCAGTACTTATTCTGGGATAGACAATTAGGTGGTACTGGACTCCTCCAGGATTAGAAAATATATACAATTAAAGACAAACTTTTTTCTTGTGTGCTGAAGCACATGAAAATAGTTACATTTCCTACCACCGCCTAGCCCAACCACTGTCATCTCTCACCTGCACAATTATAAGAATCTTTCGCCTAGCGTACCTGATTCGCCTCTTGCCTTTACTGTATTTTCTGCACAGCAACAACAAGTTCCCTTAAAACCTCAATTCGATCATAACCCTTCACTGCTCAAGGTCTTTCGAAGGCTTCCCATCTCCCGCAAAATAAAATCCAAAGACCTTACAATGAATTAAAAGGTCCTATATTCTCTGGCTTTATTAGCCTCTCTCCGCTCCAGCCAACTTGCCCTCTCCTGATCCTAAACACACCTCACTAAAGGTCTTTACCCTACCCATCCCCACCCTCCCCCACAACCCCCTTCCCATTCCCATAGCTCCTAGATAACTGTAATGGCTTGCTGCTGCCTTGCATTCTTCACTGAGTTCAACTCTCACCTCATTTGAAAAACCTTCTTAGCCCTCTAAAATAGTCCCTTCAAACAATAATCTATTTCCTCACCTTGCTTTGTTTTTCCTCATAGCACTCGTCAGCACCGGGTGTGTTTGAAATGTATGTGCTTATCTGTTTACGGTCCATGTTTCTCCTCTAGAATGTGAGCTCCCCCTACTGGAGAGTAAGGACTTTGTTTCGTTAACTGTTGTAGTCCCACAGTCTAGTACAGTGCCTGGCACATGGTAGACATTCAATTAATACTTGCTGAATAATTATATAATGAATGATAATGAATATTCATAGATCATGCAATCTGGATGCATTTTAAAGTTGGGAATTTGAGAATCATTTCTAAGCTATATATTGTCTGAGTTATTATGGTGTCAACAAATGTATGCACAAATGGATTGATGTTTATAACACTGAAAAAAAGTTTCACCTTTCAACCTTGAGACTCAAGCTTCAACTTTCATCCTGGCAACATAATATATAGAGAGCATAAAGCTTTAGGATCTGTCAATGTTATAATTTTTGGCCATCAGACTCAGGGTGTAGTAGCAAACATAGCTGTGTCGGGGTTACAGAGCTGTAGTCATTATTCAGATTTAGCAAGATGTTCCCTATAATTCCTGGATATACACCATCTGGTGCAGGAATACTGTAACTTCCACTTCCCCACTGTTCAAGAGAAATATACAGACATACATTGCTCTGCAACGAGTCAGCAAACTATGGCATGCATACCACATCCAGCTCAGCAGCCTATTTTTGTACAGTCTGAAAGTTAACAATAATTTTTACATTTTAGAGGGATAAAAACAAAACAAAAAAAAACAAAATGTGATAGAGCATATGTGGCCTAAAACCTTAAAAGATTTACTGTCTGGCCCTTTAAGGAAAAGTTTGCTGACTGCTGCTCTACAAATTAGGCTGGTAAACATGACTTCAGGAAAGAGAAAGGGTTTTGAAAATGAATATCTGGAACAGAGAGGGTGTTGAAATACATAGTTTGGCTTTCTGAATCAGTCCATGTCACAAGGGCAATGGGTTTGCTAATCCAGGATAGAATGAATAAACTTTTGCAAAGACAGGGAAATGATACTGGCAAGAAAAGCATTAACCTCTCTGTGAACTTTGAATCTTGAGTTTCAAAAAGGGAAAATCTAAATAAAACTAATTTTAAAACTAATCTAAGGTAAAACACGAATGAGAAGAATAGGCACAGTGGCATTGGGGCCAAGTTACTCTTTGTGGCAGGATCCCAAGACGTCCATCAGTAGTTATTCTCCCTAGCTTTTAATAATGGAGCTTCTTAATTCAAGCTTAGAAGAAGGCTGTCCATCTAAAAACATTCCCAGTCTTCCATGCAGCTAGACATGGCCATATTCCAGTTAGCAGAATGTGAACAAAAAAGATGCACCCCATGTCCATGAGACTAACTTCTGGATAAGGTGAAATTGCCTGTATTTCCCTTTGCCCCTCCATCTTCCCATTGACTGGGAGATGGAAGATGCAGATTAAGGTTGCAGTCGCCCTATCAGCCTTGAATTTTTTGCAAGAGCAAAATCAGCTCCTGTTTCATTTAAACCATTGCCTTTGGTGTGGTCTCTGTGACATCAACTTACTCTGAAACTCAAGACAATGATATTGCTTATGGCATTAGGTTTATATACATCAATGCCAAAATTTTTTTAAACATTAGAGTGACTTTTAAAATTTTAACAAAAGATACAAAACATTTCTTGGTTATCACCAAGATAGTATAGAATTATACTCATGTATTAGCTCACAAGATACGTAAAAATACTGTTATATTTTCTTCAGGAAATGTTAAGGTTTTCACAAGGAGATATTAGCTAACACCTGTTAGGGCAGCTATTATCAAAAAGACAAGAGATAAAAAGTGTTGGTGAGGGTGTGGAGAAAAGGAATCCTTTGTACACTGCTGATGGGAATGTAAATTGATACAGTCCTTATGGAAAACAGTATGAAGATTCCTCAAAAAATTAAAACCTAAACTACAATATGATCCAGCAATCTTACTTCTGGGTACATACACAAAGAATTTATATATATATATATTTAAG
>NW_016107403.1:5870212-5873630 GCF_001604975.1 Cebus imitator
GGCCTTGCTCTGTCAACCAAGGCTGGAATGCAGTGGTGTGATCATAGCTCACTGTAGCCTGGAACTTCTGAGCTCAAGTGATCTTCCCACCTCACCTTCCTGAGTAGCTGGCAGGTGTACGCCACCATGCCCAGCTAATTTTTTTAAGAAAAATTTTTTTGTAGAGACAGGATCTCAGTATGTTGTTCAGACTGGTCTCAAACTCCTGGCTTTAAGCGATCCTCCTGCCTCAGCCTCCCAAAGTGCTGGGCTTAGAGGCATGAGCCACTGCACCCGGCCCAAATCCATATGTTTAAAAGAAATCTGCACTATCATGTTCACTGTAGCATTATTTACAATAGCCAAGATATGGAAACAACATAAGTGACCACTGACAAATGAAAATAAAGAAAATGTGGTATGTACACACATGCACACACAGAATATTATTCAATCATAAAAAGAAGTAAATTCTGCCATTTGCAACAACATGGATAAACCTGGAGGACATTGTTAAATGAAATAAGCCAGACACAGAAAGGCAATTACTTTATGTTCTCAGTTATATGTGCAAACTAAAACAGTTGAACTCATACAAGCAGAGAGGATAATGGTGGTTGCCAGGGGCTGAGAGATGGAAAACATGGGGAGATGCTGGTCAAAGTATACAAACTGTCAGTTATAAGGTGAATAAGTACTGGGGATCCAATGTAAAGCATAGTGATTATAGTTTATAATGTTGTATTGTCTACTTGAAATTTGCTAACAGATTGTAAGAGTTCTCACCGCCGTGCACATGCATACACACACACACACACACACACACACACACACACACAAATGGTAACTGTGTGGTGAAAGATGTGTTAATTGAATCGTGGTAATCACATAATGTACACCTATATCAGATCATCACACTGTACACTTGAATACATATAATTTGCATTGTCAACCATACCTCAATAAAGATGGTGGAGAAAAAAATATTATGTTTTTAATTTTAAAATTTTTATTAACCATAAATTCATTTTTGTGCAAGAAGGAATTCACATTTTTTGTTGTTCCGGAAAGCTACCCTGTTGCCCAAAAGTCATTTCTTCAATAACTCAGCTTCTCCCCACTGATTCAAAGAACTACCTTTATTATCCACATATGTATGCATTCCTTCTTTTGCTCCACAAACACTGAGTGAGTTACTGCTGTGCCATGTGTTGTGCTAGATGCCGGAGGGACAATGATGAGCAGAGCATGGTCCCAGCCATGGTGGAATACAGAGTACAGAAGAGGGGACCATAATAAGCAGACAGATAAGTATTGTAACTTGCAACGCGCTACGAAGGAAACAAATGACTGCAGGGAGAGAATAATGAAGTGGCGATGTGGGGCAGTTTCCTCTTACAGACTGCTTGAAGGAAGTTCCATTGAATGGGAGCTGGAGCTCAAATAATAAGATTGAGCCAGCCTGGGAAAGAGCCAGGGACAAGCGCTCCACATGGAAGGAGGAGCTCATGCAAACACTCTGTGGGGGAAAAGAACTTGGCTTTGTGGAGGAAGAAATTGGCCAGCGTGGCTGAGACAGGCTGAGCGTGGAGAGGCATGCTTTGAGTGAGGTTAGCGGGAGCAGCAGGTCTGGCCACTCAGTGCAGGAATATGGATTGAATTCCAAGTGCAAGGAAAACCACTGAAAGCGTTTAAACCAAAGGTTTATATGTAACCTGATTATGTTTTTAGGCAATGACTGGATGTCTTGGGGAGAAAGGGGTTAACAAAAGAAATAGGAGACTATAATTTTTAAAATTGGGAAATTATTGGAGTAAATCTGGGGAAACAAAACTTTCATATACCTTAGAATTTATTTCCTATCTCTACTCTGTTCCATTGATCTTGTTTCTTATTCCCGCACCAGTTTTGTATAGCTTCGTAATAAGTTTTGATTTGTGGTCGAGCAAGTTTTCTCATACCCCTCAACTCTGAATTTCCTCAATATTCCTGCATGTTTATTCTTCCATTTGATCTTTGGGATGATATTGTCAAGTTCCACAAGTAATCCTGATGAGATTTTGATTGAGATTGCCTAAACTTTACAAGTTACTTTAGGGAGAATTAGCATCTCGTTAGTCAAGTCTTCCTGTCACCCAAAACCAAGGCATGTCTCTCTCTACATTTATTTCTGCCTTCTCGTCTTCCTTTCTGACCCTCTATACTCATTTTTATACTAAAATGAGTATGTTTGACCTGTACATTTCTTTTGAAGTTTATTTCTTGATAATTTGGGGGCTGAGGGAGGTTGTCCTTTTGTGTGTGTGTGTGTGTGACGGAGACTCACTCTGTCACCCAGGCTGGAGTGCAGTGGTGCGATCTCAGCTCCCTGCAACCTCTGCCTCCTGGGTTCAAGCAATTCTCCTGCCTCAGCCTCCCGAGTAGCTGGGCCTACAGGCACAAGCCATGCCCGGCTAATTTTTTTGTATTTTTAGTAGAGACGGGGTTTCACCGTGTTAGCCAGGATGGTCTCGATTTCCTGACCTCATGATCCACCCACCTCGGCCTCCCAAAGTGTTGGGATTACTAGTGTGAGCCACTGAGCCCAGCATTTTGTTTCGTTTTGTTTTGACAGAGTCTCACTCTGTGGCTCAGGCTGCAGTTCAGTGGCACTGCAAGCTCTGCCTCCTGGGTTCAAGGGATTCTCCTGCCTCAGCCTCCCAAGTAGCTCTCAGACTCCTGAGTAGCTGGGATTACAGGCATGCACCACCATGCCTAATTTTTTTTTTTTTTTTTGTATTTTTAGTAGAGACGGGGTTTCACCATGTTGGCCAGGATAGGCTGGTCTCGAACTCCTGACCTCAAGTGATCCGTCCACCTCAGTATCCCAAAGTACTGGGTTTACATGCATGAACCACTATGCCTGGCCTATTTCTTGATAACTTTTATTATTGTTGTTGTTGTAATTGGGAGTTTTGTTATAGTTTCTAATAAAACTTTTGTCTTATTTCCACATATTTGTGATGGAAAGGGACAAAGGTAATGGAAAGAAATGAGTTGACTACATTTTTTCCCCTGATCCATCAGTCTCACTCCCGGGTTATAGTTTTTGAAATTAAAAATTGTAGTTTGCAGCCTTTGTCATCTGGTTCTACCATGACAGCTTCCCTTAAAGCAAAAGAAGCCTCCTGTCTCATGACCCATCTGAGGGGAGGATACAGCGGTAAGAGGAAGTATGGGGAGGAAAAAATCAATAATACCTCAAAATGTCATCCTACTGTATTATACATATTTACTTTAAACCCGAAATGTTAAATGGGACTTTTTATGTTGGCTCATATTCTGTGACTCCCAAAGACAAAAGTTCACACATTCAAAGAGGTGAAAAGCTTATTTTGGGACTTGTTACAATGTAAACACACACACACACACACACACACACACACACACACACACACAC
>NW_016107403.1:5873735-5971188 GCF_001604975.1 Cebus imitator
AAAAAAAAAAAAACAAATAGCAAGCCTAAGAGAGTTTCAAATAAATCTAAGAGGAGGAAGATTTCATGCCTAGATATTCTCAAAGAGCACATGGCTTCAAAGTAATGCCTGCACCTAACAACTGAAACCTGACCATAAGATCCCCTGTAATTCCAAAAGGCTAAAGGACAGAAGTAGAGGAAAGAAAGGGAAGAAGATGAAAAGGGGGAGAAAGAAAAGCATAAAGAACTCAGTGTGACTCTACACAGAACTCTTTGATGACAGGGAGAAGCCAGGCCTATCAGGCTACTTTGTTGTCCCTTGTTCTTCAGTAAGCGGAATCATTTTCAAAATGGAACACATGGCCTTCAACAGGCAAGGAGGAGGTAATAGGCCAAATGAGTTGATCTCAGGCTCAAATGACCAGAGTGCAGAAGAAACCTGTCAATGTCATATCAAAGCCACTTGAGGTAAGAGTTACAAGATCATAGACAATGGGAGGAATGTCTCAGGCTGCAGACAGACATGCAGGTTTGAACTTCAAAGAAGGGAACAAAACATGCTATAGAAACAACAGATAGATGAGCTTGATATTAATTCCAGAAAAAAAATCTAGTTTGGATTATTAAACATTGGCCTTAATCCTTTAAAAGTACTAGCAATTCAGTTTTTAAATCCCTGAAAGAAGTAACTCTGGCTTTCTTTCTACTCATTAAACGAGCACTAGTTGGTATGTAATGTTTAAACTAACCAGGGTGGATTCTGTAATTTCCACTTCTGAACTTTGCCTATTGCATTGACTCACTGAAGATCTCATGGATCAGTTGGGTCACACTATGACTTTGCCTTCTTACTCATCAGGCCTACTATGTGCCATGGAAGATGCTATGGAGGCCTTAATAATTGTGATTTTTTTTTAATATCATGGGTACAGAATTTATTAAATGTTTACACTGTCTCTCAGTACAGTGGATTCTCATTCGCTTACTCCTCCTACCTAAATGTACCAGGTAGTTCTCCAATGTACTCCTTACCATGTGGGCAATTCTGCTAATAGGCAAAAATGGATAGAGCAAGATGCTACCAGAGGACACATCTCCTTTCTCTGAAGCAATACAGAAAAATAAAAACATGTTTTACATAACACATTCATTCTCTTCTCCCTTTCTTCTCAAAACTTCCCTCTTATACAAAAGCTATTTCATCCAACAGGAATAAAAAAATTAGTGAGAAAAATGCATACCTAAATACTGTACATTTATTCATTCATTAATGATGACAAATAACAACTTTGAAAGAAAATAGAACTAATAAATAATTCATCTGATCTACGTACACAATGCTGAACAACCAGTTTGCCGTCTTCACCAAATTAGCCGGTTATATATGACATCATCTCAACCCAGTATTAGTGCAAAGTGGTATATTTGAAAGGACTACAAATTAATGGGACTTAGAGCCTTTAAACGACTTAAAAATAATCTAAATACTCAAATAATTATTTCCATATTCACAAATGCAAAGCCTAGAGAATTTCTCATCTAGCATGCTACTGGCATATTTTTACATTTCATGTCTCCAAAGTATTCAGGCCCAATTGATATCATTTAACAGAAGATTGTGATATATTTGAATAAGATTATACAAATATATACTCAGCTCTTTAGTGAGGAATTATTACTTCCATTTAAAGAAAACTACGTATTACATAATTAATTTATGAGAAACCAACTTTGTGCCTTTTAGGTGACCATTTGTATCAAGGTTCCCCGAAGGGCAACTTGTAAAACTCGATAGCGCCCCATTGTGGAACTATGGGACAACTGACAGCTAATCCAAGCTTTGCTATTTTTTCTTCTGTTTTGTTTTATTTATAAGATGAACTTTCTCTAGTTTAGAAACTGTAAGTTCCCTCGGGTGTTAACAAAAATAAAGAACCAATCATATCCATGAATGTATACATATAGAAGAATATATATTTCTTAGAAACAAAATGCTTTTAATATTTCCTAATCTGTTACTTTCATGACTATTCCAAAGAGTAAAGAGAAAATAAAGGCTACTGGTCCAAAGTGCTGCCTTATTTTTCCACATATGGTGCCCAAAAGGTAAGTACATTAAAAACCATAAAAACAATATTGGCAATATCACAGAAAAATATCTTCTTCTAAGGGTGAAGGAGGAAAACAGTTATAAAATATAATGACATCCTATTTTCAAGCTTCATCTCATGATTGAAACAATTAAATTTTAAGAGAACTGTGCATATCATAATTCATATGCTTATTTTTTCTTCCTGTTGCGGAATGCATATTCTACAAGTCTAAAATGGAGCAAAATCGTGAGTCCATGTTTAAAGATTGTTCCTGATATTTCAGACGCTACTGACAAAAAGCAGCTTATCTGCACCTATCTGGCTGTTGCATGGTTCTAATTAATATTTTCCTCTCCATATTAAAGCTAGAACTTCCTTGTTTTATTCCCCAACTCCCTCATTGCCCCAGCGTTCCTGAGTCTTCTCTTTTTCCGGTGAATCATCTCCAGAACTTTAACCACTTTTTCATAGGACATGGTTTTGTCTGCTTGTCCCCTTGTTGCAATCTACTGGACTACTTTTGTGGAGGACACCACCACCGAGCTTAAACTAAAACTTAAAAGTAAAATCATACGAAAGAGGAAAAACAGGACTATCTAGCCAGATGAATTTCTAAATCCATGAACAAAGCGTCAAAAAAGCTGAGTTTCTGTTATAATGTTACACCATCCATCACTGAAGAAGTACAAGTCAGCAGAAACCCAGAGCAAAAGATTTCAAGAGTAGTGGTGGTCTCATCAGAACAATAATAATTATACTTCTTTACAAGTTATAAATGGTACTTACAGATATTAAAAGGGACTAACTCATTTTAAAGAATAAATAATGATGGTAAAACAAGATACACTATGATACCTGATGAATATACAATGTTTGTAAACACTCAAGAGAAACAGAAAGCATAGATGGAGCAGTAGATGCTGCAAAACAAAGAATCCTTTTGTTTTTACTTATTTATTTTTTTTTGCAGTCTCATTTTGTCACCCAGGCTCTGAGTGCAGTGGCGCAACCTCAGCTCACGGCAACTTCCGCCTCCTGGGTTCAAGTGATTCTCTTGCTTCAGTCTCCCAAGTAGCTGGGACTACAGGCACCCACCACCATGCCCAGCTAATTTTTGTATTTTTAAGTAGAGATGGGGTTTCACCATATTGTCCAGGCTGGTCTTGAAATTTTGACCTTGTGATCCGCCCACCTCAGCCTCCCAAAGTGCTGGGATTACAGACATGAGTGACCACGCCTGGCCCGCAAAGAATCTTTTCAACAACTTAAAAGAAAATAGAACCAATAAATAATTTATCTGTTCTACCTACACGATGCTGAACAACCAGTTTGCTGTCTTCACCAAATTAGCTGGTTGTTCATAGATGACATCATCTCCAACCAATGTTAGTGCAGAGGCACTGGCTGGCATTACAAAGACAAAGTCCTCTCAAAGTAGTCAAATAGATGACAACAATTTAAAGAAGAAGATTTAAAAAAATAGGAGCCTGTACAACTACAGATAATTGGTTACTAGATAAATCACAAAATGCCAACAATAAAGAAACACAAGCAGAAAAAAATTTCGTTTAACTGTTTCCTGATCTGAAGGATCATTTTGGCATGTTGTTATTCAGCACATTAAGAGAGCCCATTTAGTTCCACTCGGAAATAATCCTCACTGACATATACTTGTCATGATTTTATACTTTAACTAAGGCAGATGTTTAGGCTGCCAGAAAGAAATAAGGAACATTTAAAGATGAAAGTGATAAGAATGAACGTGGATCTTCTTTTCAGACTTTTGAAAAATGAAGAATCTTGTAGAAAAAAATATATGAAGTCAAAGAAACTGACCTTGAATTATGGATTATGTGCTCATCTTCAGGAAACTTGATCGGTTGGTGACCTGGGCAATCTTCTTCTGACAAGTGCCCTGGGGCCTTTGGCTGGGAGATAATTTTTTTGTTAATTTCCTACTTTGAGGTCCTCTTGAACTCAGGTAGTATAATTTGAGCCCCAACCCTACATGAGTTATAAGTCTTTGATTACAAATTCTCAAAATAGATTTCTTTATTTCTACTCAGAGACTAACCCAAGACATCCAGAGTTCCATGGCACCTCGGCTGTTGAGTGAAATTTTTCTAATCTATTCTTTTCCTGAGGTTGTAGCCCTGTAATGAATCTGGCTATATGCTGAGTAATCAGTTACCTTTAGTAGACCCTATGTCTTATCAAAGATTATAATTTATTAACCTACCTACTGAACTGTTTTTTTTTTTTGTGTTTGTTTTCGTTTTTTGAGATAGAGTCTTGCTCTGTCACCAGGCTGGCATGCAGTAGCACAATCTCGGCTCATTGCATCCTCTGCCTCCTGGGTTCAAGCAATCCTCCTGCCTCAGCCACCCAAGTAGCTGGGACTACAGGTGCGCACTACCATGCCCAGCTAATTTTATTTTTATTTTTATTTTTTATTTTTAGTAGAGACAGGGTTTCACCATCTTGGCCAGGATGGTATTGATCTCTTGACCTTGTGATCCACCCATCTCAGCCTCCCAAAATGCTGAGATTATAGGGATGAGCCACCACGCCTGGCCAAACTGTTTGACTTTTTTACAAATAGAAAGAATGTTCTGGTAAATATCCATGTATCTAAACTTTTGTGGAAATGTGTAATTATTTCCTTAGATTTCTAGTAGTGGATTGCTGGACAAAGAGTATGCACATGTTCAAGGTTTTCACTTCAGCCATAGATAGTACTTTGTAATATCTTTCTTATGATAGTTAACCTATTTCTTCCTTATTTTATACTTATTGATGGACTTAACTTGTATTCCTTACTAGATTTTAAGTCTAATGATAAGTAAATCCGCAATATTCCACTAGTTTGAACAAAGCACTTAATAAAAATCTTCTGGCTTGAATGCAGCCAGAATCAGTCATTTTAATGGTTCAGAATCAATATTAGTAACCTTATCTTTGAGTTTTATTGGGACACAGTTTCAGCACAGAAAATGGCCTCTCAACGCAGGTCCTACCTATACCTAGGTTTTGTGCTAGATTTCTAGAGAGAGGAAAGGATGGAAGATTAAAGAATAATGAACGAATCTATCATGGCAAGAAAGACAGAAACAATGGCAAATAAGAACATAAAAAGATGTTCAATGTCATTAGTCATTAGGGAAATGCCAATAAAAGCCACAATGAAACATCATTTCACATTCACTAGGAAGGCTAAAATTTTTTTAAAAAAGACAAACAATAAAAAATGTTGGTGAGAATATGGAGAAATTGAAACTCTCGTACATTGCAGGTGGAAATAAAAAGTTGTGCAGTCACTTTGGAAAACAGTTTGGCAATTCCTCAAGATGTTAAACGTAATTACCATACAACCCAGTAATTTCATTTCTGGGTATCTACCCAGGAGAAATGAAAACACATGTCCACACAAAAACCTGTATGTCATGTTTATAACACCATTATTCATAATAGCCCAAAAGTAGAAACAAGCCAAATGTCTATCAGCTGATGACAGGATAAACAAATGTGGTATACCCATTCAATAGAATGCTATCTGAACAAATAAGAAATGAAGTACTGATACCATCTACAACATAAATAAATGTTTTAAACACTATGCCTACTGAAGGAATCCAGTCATAAAAGACCACATATTGTATGATTTCATTTGTATGAAATGCGGGAATAGGCAAATCCATGGAGACAGAAAGTAGATCAGTGGTTGCCAGGGGCTAGGCGGAGGAAATAATGGGAAAGGAATATTAATTAGCAGTGGAGTTTCTTTGGGAATGATAAAAATTGTTCTAAAATTAGATTATGATAATGGTTGCACAACCCTGTAAATATACTAAAGAACATTGAATTGTACACTTTAGTAAACTTTATGGTATGTAAATTGTCTCAATAAAGTTCTGAAAAGAGAGAGAGGGAAAGAAAAAGAGATCTGAACTCCAATTTACCCTTCTTGTAAGACTGTGTGTTTCATTAATTACCATTCCTATGCATATCCAAATCTCTCATTGACTAAATATCAGTTTGACATTTTTCCTGAAATGATCCGAGCTTACAAAGAGTTCAGACGCACACTAATGTTCCCCCTCTTTATTTTTTAAACTGCTGTTTACTTCAGCATTTATTTATCCATCTTCAATCTTTATTCATTATTTTCTGATTGTAAACAGCTTTACGCTATTTGCTTTGCAGAGGAATTTACTAGTGCCCCTAAGACTTGCATTGTTAACAACCTCTTTCTTTAACCATCTGCTTCTTTCAAAAGTCTCTGGGAGCAGTAACAAGGAGGATTTTATCTTTATACGATGTATTCATAAACCTTTGTATATACTCAACCATTATAACTTCTCACAGATTATGGCTGTAAAATACAAAGCTTGAATGATAAATTTCAACTGATGGAACCAGTTGTTTCAGAGACAATAAAACACATATCATATAATCTTACTTTAAATACACACTTCTTCCCCTACAAACCCACGTCTGCAACTGGGAAAGAGGCATAAAGGAGAAATTTCCTGAAAGACAATATAAAAACCAGTTTTTTTAAATCTACATCAATCTTCCTCTTCCTCCTCAACATTAACTTCCACTGCACTACTATTCCCCACTTCCCCTTCCTGCACCTTCTAGCAATCTCATGGTGATTTTTAATGATAGCTGTTCTCAAATTTGTTTGTAGTTTCTATGTATGGACACTTCTGCAGGAATTTCCAGAATATTAATTAAGCATTTGAGTATACTGGCACTGGGGAGGGGAGAACATCCTTCAGCCTTAAGAGTACACCCAGGGAAGACAAAGTGGTAATTGTATTGTGGTGAGTGAACACAAACAGCTGAAGAAATAAGTCACACATCACCTCTAGATAAGGAGGCTCAGTTACAGGCTGAACTAGCTATCCAAAGAAATAGAGAATAAACAGCAACCTCAATTCTGCAAAGACTGGGAAGCTTAATGGAGAAAGCCCATTTTTCATTCTTACCAACTATTCCAAGAGATGCTAAAAATTTTGCTGCCAGAACCAAATAGATCTGTTTGCTTGTTTTGCCCCACCCCCAGTAAGTTCTCACATAGTCCTCTTTTCTATTTTTATGGTTCTCTGCATGTGCTTTGATATTTTTCTATTTCTTTTCCCCGTTTTCTCTCAAGAGTTCACTCTTAACCACCAAGTACAATGACAGGAAATGTACATTTGTTCAAGATAGCATAGAAATAGTTTCTATTTTTGCTTCACTTTGCCCAAAGGGGAGTTATTTTTCCTTTTAAGGTGTTTCCAGCTACAAAATTAGGGGAAGAGGGAGGGCAGGCCACACACAGAGAATTTGCACTCTGGTTGACTTGAGTTCACTTTTAAATTTAGAGCCAAGGAAGCTTGAAACTAAAACAAAGGCAATGCCTATGGCTATGTGTGGTAGGAAATGACCTTTCCTATGTTGAAATCATAATAATTTATCATAAGCAATATCCTTTAATAATGAGTAACAGTCTTTTCAAATAATGTTTTATTTTTTAAAAACTGGGTTTCTAACATATTGTCTAGAGACAGATCCTAATTTGCTAAACAGGTAGGATATATAGTGTGGTGGAACAGGGAAAGATACCACACCCCAACCCTCCTGACACTAGGATCAGAAACCCGTGTCTGGGGCTAGAGATCCTCACATGCAGAACAGAGGTTATTGGCAAGTAGGTGAAGAGAAAACCACAGGAATCAATGGTTTCAGGAGGAGAGTAAAACAGATAAGAAAGGGGCCCAGGATTGAGCCCTATGGGCATCAACAAATAGAGGAAAAACTAAGATGGAAATTCCAGCAAAGGAGGTGAAGGAGTAAGCAGTGTGGTGGGACAAAAGCAGAGAGGGTGCCACCAGGGTTTCCACAAGAGTGTCACAAAAAGGAGGAAGTGGGCAGGTTTGTCAGATGGGCTGAAAGGCCAAACATGAGGTGGACAGAGAAGTGGCCATTACATCTGGCCTTTTGGAGGGCATGGTGACCTCTGCAGGAACAGAGGCATGGTGAAACCTGAAGCCCCATTAGGAGAGGTGGAAAAGAGAATGAGAAAGTAGAGACTACAAATACAAACAACTTTCAAGAAGTTTGTAAAGGGAGTAAAAATTTGAGACAGTGGCTGGATGGGAATGTCCAGTCATAGGATACGTATCACCTCAAACATTTATCATCTATTTGTGTTGGGAACATTTCAAATCTTGTAGTTATTTTGCAACATACAACAAATTGTTAACTATAGTCGCCCTACCATGCTATCGAACATTGGAACTTATTCTTTCTATCTAAAGAACTCTTATACATTTTTTATACTAGTGACAAATTTTTCCATTAGAATTTATCTGATAACTCTTATTTTGCCTTAGTGTTTTAGTGATATTTCCATTGAATTTAAATGCTAGGTGGACTTTTCTATCAGCACTTTGACAATGTCATCCCATTGTTTCTTGGCTTCTATTGTTTATGATGAAAAGTGAATAATAATTTTTATGATTGTTTTCTTATAATTTTTTCCCTCTGGATGGATTTTCAGCAATTTGATATTCTGTTCCCAAATGATTTTTTTTTATTTCAATTTTTCTTGGGGTTTGCTTAGCCCCAGATTCTGTGGTTTGAGAATTTTTGTTTTTTTCTGTAAAAATTTGAATAATTTGGCCAATATTTCTTCAAATATTTTTTCTGCCTTATTTTCTCTCTTCTACTTTTGGGGCCCCACTTATGTGCATGCTGCACCATTCGATTCCATCCCACAGGTTATTGAAGCTCTGCTCATTTTTTTCTTAGTCTATTTCCTCTTGGCTTCAGTTTCAATAATTTGTATTGATGTATCTTAATGTTTACTCCCCTGTTGTGTCCAATCTGTGTTAATCCCATCCAATGAATTTGTTATTTCAGATATTGTACTTTTCAATTCTAGGATTTCCATTGTTTTTCTTTTGTTCAATTTTGCCGTTTTTACCTTGTCTGCCAATATATCTCTGCTTCTCTAGATTCTTTTCCACATTTATTGTAACTATTTCATAGGACTTTTCTGTTCATTCCAAGATCTGGCTTGCCTCTTGATCTGTTGCTACTGGCTGTTTCTTCTTCTTGTCTATAGATTACATTTTCCAGTGTCACTCGATGTATGGCATTTTTTTTAAATTGTATTTGGAACACTGTGTATGATACAATTTAGAAATTCTAAAGTCTGTTATATTCTTCTGAAGAGCATTACATTTTGTTCTAACAGTATAATTATTGATGAATTAGTTACCTGTTTCTTAAAGGATTGGTTTAAGTTTTGTTAGGGTCATTTTATAGGTTTTGCCACTAATCTATGGTGGTTTTCTTAATCCTGAGATGTAGTTTTTATTTCTAAGGCAAATCCCTTCTATGGATTCAATGGGCAGCCTGAGATGTTTACCAAACCCTTCTAACCTGAGAGGACATTAACCCCCAATTCTGTCTTCCCAGCAGTAAGCAGCTGCAGAAATCTCTGCTCAACTTTTCAGCCTTCCAGCTGATTATTTTCCCTGGGGCTTAATGGAATCTCATTCCACTCAGTCACAGTTGAACATCTGCCAAGCATTTGAGAGGCATTTACATGTAGATCTGGGTGGGGTTCCCCTGATCCTCTGTGATTCTGTTTTATAGCATTTCCTTCCTCAATATCCAGCTGCTCTGGCATCCCCAAACTCTAACCTCTGACTTTTCAATTCCACAGTATGGCCACTTCCAGCTTGAGTTCTGTCCTTTAAGTGTTGCACATACTGGAGAGTACTTTCAGGACAAAAGCCAGATAAATACGGCTCACATGCAGTGCAGTTTTCTTTTAAGGGTCATATGCCTTCCACTGTCTGTCATCCTTTGGTAACTCTCCAGTGCCTCCAAAGAGTATTTTATTTTTTAAATAGACTTTATTATTTAGAGGAGTTTTTAGTTCAGAACAAAATTGAGCGGAAAGTACAGAGTGTTTCCCAAATACCCTCTCACACGCCCTACCCCCAACTCCCAGCAGCCTCCCTTACTCCAGCATTCTATGCCAGGGTGGTACATTTCTTACAACTGGTGAATCTACATTGACACATCATTATCATTCAAAGTCTACAGTTTACACCAGAGTTCACTCTTGGTGTTGTACATTCTATGGGATTTGACAAATCAATAATGACAATAATAACAATATATCCATGATTATAGCATCATACAAAATAGTTTCAGTGTTTTACAAATCCTCCGTGCCCAGACAATTCATCTCTCCCTCCTCCCTAATTCCTGGCAACTACTGATGTTTTTTCAGTCTCCATAGTTTTGCCTTTTCCAGAACATTATATAGTTGAAATCATATAGTATGTAGCCTTTTCAGATTTGCTTTGTTCTCTTAGTAATATACATTTAAATTTCCTTCATATCTTTTCATGGCTTTATAGCTCATCTCATTTTAGCTCTGAATAATATTTCATTTTCTGGATGTAACACAGTTATTTATTTATTCACCTATTGAAGGACATCTTGGTGGCTTTCAAGTTTTGGCAATTATGAATATAGCTGATATAAATATCAGTAGCAGGTTTTTGAGTGGATATAAGCTTTCAACTCATTTGGGTAAATACCAATGAGTATAATTGCTGTATCTTATGATAAAAGCATATGTGGTTTTGTAAATTGCCACACTGTTTTCTAAGGTGACTATGCCATTTTGCATTTCCACCAGCAATAAATGAGAGTTTCTGTTGCTTCGTCTCCTCGCCAGCATTTGGTGTTGTTGGTGTTTTAGATTTTAGCTATTTTAATGGGTGGGTAGTGGTACTCATTCATAATTCTTGTCTTGGGGTTTTGTATGTGGAACATTAGATTTTTCAGAATTTCAGTGCCATTGCTATTTTTCATGTGCCAGAGAACTAGGATTTTGAGATGGCCTAATGCTATATGGTCAGGCAATAATTGTCTTGGTAATGTGGACGATGGTTTGCCCCTTGGCTTGGACACTGAAAACAAAATTCCTTATAGAAATTTATTCTGTTTCTTGCTACCTATGGGCCTTCAGGTTCCATAAGTTCACCCAAGAAAACACTTGGGAGAAGTGAGTTGGTCTGGGGAGCAGATTAAAGGAAATTTATAGTGTTTTACTAGTCAGAATTTGTATTCTGAGAGTCAGCTAGCTAGTTCAAGTAATTTCCCGGGAATAGAAAGAGAAAGGCACAGGGGAAAGGAGAAAAGATATTTGCGTAGATTGCTTATCTTGATTTTCACTAACTCTTGATGGTTTAAGGCTACTACTTCACTTACGCTTCTCATGTGCTTCAGCATATAGTCTATGAATTGCCTTTGATATCACAGGCTTTGTGAACCTGTTTGTCAAATTAACTTTTACAATACCATTATCAATTCAGGATTCCAGAAGGATATTCTCATACTGTTGCTATAAATTAAAAAGAGCACGAGCGCTGCAACACAGATTTTTTATTACATTCCCCAAAGTACCAAACTCAAATCATGGAATTAACGTCAGTATCAGAGAAAGTATATTCATTGATCAATTCAGTGGTCATCAACTGCCTACTTCCTAAGAAGCAGGAATTCTACTTTGGCTTCTTAAACTTAGTGTGTGGCAACAGAGCCCTTTGGTACCTACATCTATTGATCATGCCTTCAGTCACTAAAAAAACTGCGTGATCAGAATTTATTGAGTATGGGTGAAAGGCACCTTGCACATTGAAACTCCAAAGGAGATTCTTTCTGCAAACCAGTTATTTACTGAGATCCTTGAGCTATTAGTGTCCAAGTGAAATAGAGTGGTCAGCAGTTATCTAGTAAATTCTTGATAAGTAAACGAAGCCATTCCCAGGCAATAAAATATCTATGCTTGTTAATGGCAGCTTTGCTTCTTTTTATCCCAGAACTGTCCGATATTTAGTAGCCCCAGTTATTGCACATGTGCTCAGACAGAAATTTTCAAATTGTTTATTATTTGGTGAACTACTAACAGGAATGTTCAAAATATTATGCTTCTTTCTATCTCTAATCATTTATTTATTCAACAAACATTTAGTAAGTTCTACCTGTATTCCAGGCTATACACCAAGCCCTGGGGATAGAGAGAGGAGCAAAACTTACCTCTTGTATTCAAGTTCACAGATATTCATAAATCATTCAGAAATTAAAAGTGTTATAAATCATTATATCAAGTGACACATACTCCAGCAGAATTGTCTGATGGAAATTCAAAGAGATGATGACATATAAGTACAGAAAGATGAAGAGGAGTGTGCTGGGCTGAACCCAGGAGAAAGGACACTCCCATCAGACGATGTGTACCAGCTCTGATATCCCTAGCTATGCCATGAGTATAGAAGGATGGGGTGAGAAAAGAGGCTGGGTAGGCCAGTGAAGGCACCCTAAGAGTGGCACACCATGCCCAGGAGTTTGGACCTCCTTCTGCAAACAGTAGAAAGCCACTGGGAGATTTTAAGCAGGACCTAATCAGATTTGTGCTTACAGATTCCTCTGGGAACAGTAGGGGGCATGGACTGGAGGGGATAAGACTGGGGACAAAGGAACAAGTCAGGAATGTATACAATTATCCAGACAAGAAATGATGATGGCGCCATTTTTTAGCCATAAAAAAAATAAAGTACTGGTGCATGTTACAACATTTGAGGATGAACCTCAAAAATGTGATGCTAAATGAAAGAAGCAAAATCATAAAAGACCAAATATTGTAGGATGTCTTTTGTGTGAAATGTCTAGAATTAGCAAATCTATAGAGACAGAAAGTTACTAGTGGTTGCTTAGCACTGAGGGCCAGAGGAATTGAAAGAATGGCTAAGGGATATGGAGCCTCCTTCTGGGGTCATGAAAGTATTCTAGAATTGACGATGGTAAGGCCGGGCGCGGTGGCTCAAGCCTGTAATCCCAGCACTTTGGGAGGCCGAGGCGGGTGGATCACGAGGTCAAGAGATCAAGACCATCCTGGTCAACATGGTGAAACCCCATCTCTACTAAAAATACAAAAAATTAGCTGGGCATGGTGGCGCGTGCCTGTAGTCCCAGCTACTCAGGAGGCTGAGGCAGGAGAATTGCCTGAACCCGGGAGGCGGAGGTTGCGGTGAGCCGAGATCGTGCCATTGCACTTCAGCCTGGGTAACAAGAGCGAAACTCCGTCTCAAAAAAAAAAAAAAAAAAAAAAAGAATTGACGATGGTTACAGATGCACAACTCTGTGAAAATGCTAAAAACCACTGAACTATGTATGCACCTTAGAAAGATGAAATGTTATGAATGTGAATTATATCTCAATTTTTTAAATTGTAAGAAAAAAAGGAAAGAAACAACGAGGCCAGAACAAGAGAGATCTGATTCTGACCTGTGGCTCTGTGTGGCTGGGGCTGCCACAGATCAGGACGGGGAATGCAGAGGGATGATAGCTCCTTTCTGGACAGTTTGTTTGAAGTGCCTGCAAAGTTGGTAGTCAGCTTGGTCTGCAGTAACAGAACACCATAGACTGAGTGGCTTAAACCACAGGAATTTATTTCTCGTGCTTCTGGAGGTTGGGAAGTCCAAGATCAAGGTACTTGCAGACTCAGTTCCCTGTGAGAGTTCCCTTCCTGGCTTGCAGATGGCTGCCTTCTCACTGTGTGGCTATAAGCAGGAGTGCAGGGTGGCAGAAGGGGTGTAGAAAGAACTCTGGTGTCTCTCTTTCATCTTATAAGGACACTGATCCCATCATGGGACTCTATCCTCATGACCTCAACTAAACATAATTACCTCCCAAAGTCCCATCTAAAAATATCATTGCAGTGGGGATTGGGCTTCAACATGTGAATTTCAAGGGGACACAAACATAAAGTCCATAACAGAGGTATCAAGATGGTGATCAGTAATAGCTAGAGGAACTTACAAGAGGGTTCAGAGATAGGATTAGAAAAAAATTCAACATATACTTAGTTCTCAAAACTATGGAAACGAATAAAACAAACTAAGGAGGGCACATGGAGTGAGAAGAGGGTTGAGGCTAGACCACTAGGGAAAGTCAGTGCAGGCAGAAGAGGTGGCCGAGAAAAGGGTGAAATGAAGCTGTTAGAAAGCAAAGAGGTAGGTAAATACCCCAAAACCCACCAAGTCCAGTCACGTCCTGAACTCAGTGTTTTGAAATACATACTTGGGAGCATCCCTAAACACGATTTTGCTAAATCAGGGCATTTGGTGTTCAAGTAGGCCCATCCTGGACTGCATAAGGTTGCCATTGCACTGTGACCAGCCTTCTAGCTGGACACCGACCACAGGCTTCTGCGCTTTTATGAGATGGAGTGTATTCCTGCCTTTGTTTACCTGTCACGTGACTGGGAACCTCACACTCTATCCACTGTGCAGTTTTCTTTTTCACTGTCCTACTAATGAAGTGGTTATGTTCAGCTTTCATCATAATTAGAGTTCATTTCGTTCAAGTGCTTTGTAATTAATCTTTTATGCTAATTAATCTTTTTATACATTAATATATCACAAAACATATGAAAGCAAAATATTTTCCTTACTAGCAAATTAAAGTAAGCTTCTTCAGCCTATGAGCAAAATGGAAGGGAAAAAAATCTAGACACATCAGGCCACAGTAAACCTCCTTTTGCCTAAAAAAAAAAAAAAAAAAAAAAAAAAAAAAACAAAAAAAAAACCCCTTTTAAAAAAAAAAAAAAAAAAAAAAAAAAGCAAAAAAACCTGACTCTTGGGTCTTAAAATTGGCACTTGGAAAATAGGAAAAATAAGCTCACCCAAGCCATTCAGTTACCTATTTTTCTCAGCAAGGTATCTGTTCTCAACTAGCTTGTGGCTTGAAAAAAACAAAGGAAGGAAGATTTTTCAATAGTCATTTTTATATCTAGTCAGGATTTATCTGATTTTTAAACATGAAGTTATGGAACAAAAGCAAACATTGCAGAAACAGATGCTCCAACTTATGTCATTTATTATTACCTTGCAAGCAATAAACAGGCCTCACAGGCAAGTTCTGCTTCATGATTTTGAGACATTTCTTTTGTCTCTTTTATCTGTCCTGATCCTCTCAGCGATCTGGGGCTGAGGCAGCATAGCCAGGAGACAGGCCACCTGCATTCAAATCCTGACTTCATTTTCCTAGCTGTGTGTTTCCGGGCTTGTCACTTTATCTCTTTGTCTACATTTTCTCCTTTCCAAAATGACTACAACTCATTCGAGTTGCTTGAGAAGTAAATGCATTCATGTATGCAAATGCCTAGAAGTATACCTGGCACAGAGTACATGCTCAGTAAACATGATTAATATCGTAGTTATTATCATCGCTTTCTGAAACTGGAGACACAGAAGGACAAAATTACTCAAGTAACATATAGTAGGACTTGGGCTCCTGTCCTATCTATTAGGAGTTCCAGATGCTTTCCACTCTGCCAGTGACAACTGGGGTTCTGGGGCACAACCCGGCACCTTAGAGGACATAACAGAAGAGACAATAGGACATGCTCAACCAACACGCTGCTCTGTGACCAAAGTGCTGGAAAAGCCCCTCCCACATTCCTACCCCAGGTAAGAGCCAAGCTCAGGGTTTCTGGGTTAGAGTCCCTCTTGGTTGGGCAAAGCGCAGCAGCTCGGGTATGCAGTGTATCAACTATACTGTCTATTTGTATTGTGCCTAGATGCAACATAATGAATCTCTGGTTTTCTATTTAGGATACATTCCTAGAAGGGGAATTACTGGATCAAACTGTTTTTCATCTCATGGTACAGCTTGCCAAATTATTTTCTGAAAAGATTGTAGCAATTTTTACTGCTATGAGTAATACATGAAAATGTTGATCTTTGCCCTTACTAGTATTGAGTTTTTTAAAAATCTATTTCACATCAATAGCTGAAAATAAATGCTTTAATGTCATCTTAACTTATACTTCCTGAGTGTCTAGATAGGTTAAATGTTTTTTTCCACACTTCTTATCCACTTAAAGTGCGTGAGTGTGTGTGTGTATTGTTCATATCACTGGCCTATATTTTTCTATTTGGTGATGCTTTTGAAGTTTTCTTACTCATTTTAAATATTTTTACAGTTTAAAAATATTAACCATTTGTCATACTTATTACAAATATGTGCTCCCATTTGATCGTTTGCTTTTTAATTCTTTCATAGTGTATGTGTTAATTTTTTTTAAACCATGTTACAGTTTTAATGCTGTTGTTAAACCTACTAATCTTTTCCTTTGTGGTTTCTTCCATGGCTATTATGCAATTTCAGTCACATCTCCTCTCAGACTTTGCCCTTTCAAACAGAAGTTCTGTGCATTGTGCTGCTCGTGGGAACCTGCAGGACCACCCTCCCATGGCATCACTCCCACCACTCTGGCCACCCTTGCCCAGATGCCTATGTCATCCATACTCACCTTTCCAAATGGTAAGAAAGAAATGCCATTTCTTTCTACTTTAAGACAAAAATATTATGATGAACATGTTGATCTATGCGACCCAGGCTTTGTGCAGGCATTCTTGGGAGCCATTCTGTAAAGAGACCCAGTCCCTTTTTTTGTGTCATTTAAAAGGTACTATGAACCTTCATTTATGCATAAGGCCAGGAATTTGGTTTACCTCCGGATACATCACATTGCATTGCTCGCCATCAAGACTTGGTTTCTGTTTGCTTCGCATTCACATAGATTTATCAGCCAGAGTAGTTGGATGCCATAAGAAACCTTAAAATTTGCTATGTGCTTCTCTTCCACAGCAGCTATAACTACTAAGAAAAAGATCTTGGCCAGGAATGGTGGCTCAGGCATGTAATCCCGGCACTTTGAGAGATTCTGGTGGGAGGATCACTTGAGGCCAAGAGTTCAAGACAATCCTGAGCAACATAGTGAGACCTCTGTCTCTAAAAAAAAAAAAAAATCTGATTCCTGAATAATTAGAATGAGTTATATAATAGTTATTATTAATGATATTTTGCATAGCAATTTATGGATCATAGGGTGTTTTATTTTATCAAGATTGCATTGGCTAAAATTAGCATTGGCTAATGTTTACAGCACATTGTTGAGTAACAGTAGATAAAGCAATTACCCATGTTGAATTCCTGATGTTAGTGAAAATGCCTCTAGAGTTTTCCCATCATGTAAGCTGATGGATTTTAGGACTAAGGCATGTATATTTTATTATGTTAAAGTATCCATCATTTCTTATTTTCCTGAATGTTTTCAATAAGGACGCTACCTATATCCATAAAGAAAGCATGGGAAGCATTTCATCAAGATTATCTAATTTGATACTCCAAATCAAAAGGCAAATTATTTTTTTCATTTTTCAGATGAAGAAACTGAGTGTTCAAGTGACTTGTTGGAGGCTGAAGAGCCAAAAGCCACGATTACAGCCATGACACAGATCTAATATCATATCTAATAGAACATGTTTCTTATTTCTAATCCAATTTTCCATTCATCACACAATCTTCTTTTTTTGGTTTTAAAAATTTGTCTTTTTATATTGAAGTTAATTTCAAATTTACCAAAAATGTTATAAAAGTAATACAAAGAATTTTTGTATACTCTTCATCCAGCTTCCCCAAATATTAACATTTCATGTAACTACAAAGCAATTATCGAAACAGAAAATTAGCACTGATATACCACCATTATCTGATCTACAGACCTCATTTAAATTTTATTAATTTCCCATTAATGTCCTTTTTCTGGCTCAAGGTCAAATCTAAGATCACATGTTGCATCTAATTGTCATATATCCTTAGCCTTCTCTAATCTGTAATAATCCATTGGTCTTTGTCTTTCATGACTTGGACATTCTTGAAAAGTACTAGCCAGTTAATGTAGAGACTGTTTCTTTACTTGGGTTTGTCGGGTGTTTCCTCATAATTATGTCCAAAACGTCAGTTAGGTACTTTTGACAAGAATTCCCACAGAAATGATGTTGTATTCTTCTCAGTGCATCATCTAAGGAGGCACATGATGTCAATTTGTCCAATTACTCACGATATCAATTGCAAACACTTGATTTCTCCAGGTTTCTCCACTGTATAGATACTATTTTCCCCTATTTAGTTAACAAATACCTTTAGGGGAGATAGTTTGAGACTAAATAAATGTCCTGTTTCTTATCATCTTTTTACCCACTACTTTGTTGTTTGCCAAATAATAATTTTCTATTTCCATTATTCTTTCTTCGTTAGTTGGAATTCTTTTATAATGAAGAGTTATTCCTTCTCCCCATTTGTTTATTTGATTATTTATTTATGTCAGCATTGACCCATAAAATATTATCATATTGTGTGATAATTCATTGATATCAGTATTTACTTTGTTCAGATTATCCCAGATTTGTCTGAGAGCTACTTCGAGTTAACTCCTGTTTCCTTTTTGGCATTACCATCGTCTTTTGAGCACTTTACTTTTTGGCTCCAAAATGTTACAGGCACACTTGTACTTTCCCATCCCCAGTTCTAGAATCAGCTATTTTTCAAGGAGTTCTGATTCTATTTATTGAAGAATATTAGAAACAAAGCTCTTAATACTGTGTGTGCTCACTGGTAGTGGGGTTTCATTGATTCTAGGCCTCTTCAGTAAGCAGAACTAAAAGACAGATACACACACACATATCTATTTATATATCTGTACATAGAGATAGTGTTATTCCTTCTTTACCAATTCTTTTTCCTTTAATTGGTTTTTCTTGTCAAGTTGCATTGGCTAATATTTTTAACACTATTTAATGTTGAATAGTAGTAGATCAAGTGGTTATCCTCACTGAATTCCCAATGTTAGTGGAAGTACCTCTAGTTTTTTGCTATTAAGTAAGCTGATGGATTTTAGGACTAAGGCATATGTAATTTCTTATGTTAAAGTACCCATTATTTCTTATTTTCTTGAGTGTTTTCAATGAGGAGGCAATCTACATTCATAAAGAAGGCATGGGAAGAAATACCCAGTGGCAAACATGGATGCTGACTAAATATGCCAATATATTAATTGTGAAAACCCTTTTAAAAAAAGAATACTAGCAATAACAATCTAATAAAAATCTAATTTATATTTTTAAAAAGTAACACTAAAATTATCAAAAAAGGACAAGATGCAGAGAACCTAGTTAAAGTGGTCTGAGAGTCTTCTCCCGTTTGAGGAGTAAAAATAATGAATAACTTTAAACTTTAAAAAATTACAGTTGCATAGCTGGGCGTGGTGGCTCATGCCTGTAATCCCAGCACTTTGGGAGGCTGAGGTGGGTGGATCATGAGGTCAGGGATTGGAGACCAGCCTGACCAACAAGATGAAACCCTGTCTCTACCTAAAAAAATACAAAAATTAGACGGGTGTGGTGGTACTCACCTGTAATCCCAGTTACTTGGGAGGCTGAGGCAGGAGAATTGCTTGAACCCGGGAGGCAGAGATTGGGATGAGCAGAGATTGTGCCATTGCACTCCAACCTGGGCTACAGAGCAAGATTCCGTCTCAAAAAAAAAAAATTAGAGTTGCATATATAAAAATTTAAAGGATAGATGCTAAAAGTTTAGAAATACAATCTGTAGATTCTAAAAACAGCATTGCAGGTAAGAAGAGGAAGAAACATAGAAAACGTCATTGATCTAGCAGAAAGCAGAAAAAGAAAAAGATAAAGCGAGTAAATAAAAAATACAAATAAGATACATAAATGCAACCAACTGCATCAGTAATCATAATAAATATAAATAGATTAAATTTACCCAATAAAATGCAGAGATTGACAAACTAAAATGTTTTTTTTTAATCCTGTTGAATGTTATTGACAAGATATACAACTATAATGTAAGGACAAAGAAAGATTGAAAGGGGAGAGATGGTGGGGTAAGTTGAATTATTCATCCCAATTCTTCATTCCCTCTTCATTCACACTCTTATCATAGCTTCTTTATGGGCAGCCTAGTTCCCTGCCCCTTGACTTTGGGCTTAGTCACAGAACTTTGGCCAGTGGAATGGGCTAGAAATAATAGTGTGCCAATTCTAAGAGTAGGCCGCATAAAACCTCCCATATTTTCTACTGCCCCCTTGCAACTTTGCCATTGCCATGAGATCTCCTGTATAGCTGCTGTCCCAGCAGCATGAACAACAAAATAAACACTTATAGAACAGAGGTTTCCCAGCCAACCCATAGATGTATAATGGGAAGCAGAGCCGCACAGCACAGCACAGCTTAGATCAGCAAAGCCCCAGCTGACCAGTGTTCTGTGAACCAATCTTTTATTTTAGGCTCCATGTGCTTACTTGGCATAATAGGGAGATATAAGGCCTATAATCTCCTGCCCACCATTTTGAGCTCTCGTTTTTGTATAAGGCACTTTTCTATTTTTCTAATCTGCAAGACCAGCAGCCCTGTATAACGCAGGATCTACAGGATAGCTTCCAGTTCCCAGTATCATCCTTTAGGTCTTTTAATCTCTTTTATACTCTTATAACCACAGTGACTTACCCACATTCATTTTTTGTTAGTTTGGCCTAGAATATTATGGCTATTATCTAACACTTGATATGGTGGTTCCAGCTCATTTATTTCAGGGAAGCATTTGGGAGTAGGGATCTTTCTAACATCCTTTTGTAAAAAATAACCTAAAGAAAATAAATTCTACAGGCTCATCATTTGCTCTTCTCAGAGTCTACCTTTTACCTAGCAATCAATGACTCCTATCTAATAATATTTTTTTTTCCCTTTCTGACATATTCTTAAGAAGCTCTTCATTCTAGTTTTGGAGGCTTTTTTACATTGCTTAGCAAAATCTCTTTTGATGGTGACAGTGTACATTTAACAAAAGCAAATTACATCGGCAAATTTCCCATTCACATTGAAACTACATAAAACATGTATACTTAGCAGTCATATTCAGCCGTGTCCAGGAAACTGAAATAACACTGATGGATGCTTGCAGTAAGCATCTGCCAAAGTGCAGGGAGAAAACAGTCTCAAAACTGTTGTAGAAGAGTTCAAGGCAAATCACATTTCTATGAAATATTGATGCAGCATCAAAGATGATGTTGCCTTAAACATTTAAGTAAGCTTCTGTTATGAAAGGTGTAACTCTTGTGTTTTATACCTGCACACAGTAAAAATATCAGGAGTGTCTGAAAAGGCTGTCTCATTACTTAGACTCTTAAATTGCCACCCTGAATTTTTAAGTCACATAAAAGAATGGATTTGTGAGATGAAGAATGCATTGATTTCTCCACATTCTGTCTCTGGAGTGAAGAGAAAAATGAGGCAGTATATTAAGGAGTCATCAAGTTCAATGTTTATGACAGTAATAAAAACTTTTAATAGAGAATGTTCTAAAAGAGATTTGAGTTTTTGTACTGGATACAATACAAGACTGGGATACTAAGTTTATGTAGTGATAAACAGTTATTTAAGAAAGAACTGATCCATTCAAGAAACCATAGGTGATTTATAAGCAAAACAGAATTTCAAGTAGTAATAGCAGGAAAAACTGAACATCACAATTCTTGTTCTCAACTTGAAATAATCTAGTTCAGTTTATGCCAACTACAAGCTCAAGGCCACTCACCAGGAAGTTGTGATCTTGTTTTACTTTAAAAAGATAAAAGACTTTCCCAAGGCCACCACCTTGATTGATTTTGTTGTAAGTGGTATTGCTGCTGCCACACGTCTGGGCTGGAGGGTTGATTCCACTCCTGGCACCATTATCAATGGTCCATGCAAGGCTCCCGGACTTTTGCCTTAATACTTTTCATTCCATTTTATCCCAATTCCTCATTCCCATTCTATTTTCCCATAGGCAACCATTCTAATGTATTTTAAATCATTTTTTAGTTAATGCTTATTGTATGCCCTATTATGTGTTGGCTTCAAGGTCTAGGAATGCATCACTGATCAAAGTAGATTAAAAACTCCTGCCTTCCTGGACCCTATTTTCTAAAGGGGGATGCTCAATTTAAAAATCAAGTAGTAAATATTATTAAAGAGCAATAAGTACTAGAGAGAAGAACTAAATAGGGAAGAGGAAAAGGAAATGCTTGGGATGGGGGTGCCATTTTAAACAGGACGATAAGGAAAGGGCTCACTCAAGAGGTAACATTTGAGCCTAGATTTTAAGAAGGTGAGCATGTGAGCCATGCAGATATCCAAGAGAAGACTTTGGGGACAGCACGTACAAGGGCTCTGGGCATTTGCTTCCACCATCCTCACAGAACTTCATGCTGTGCTTCTCCCATACTTAACTCATTAATTCTCCGGCAATGGGCTTCTAGTGGCCCTGTGTCAGAAGTTCACTGAAGAATACACCCCCAGAAAGAGGGGGATGGATCCTGGGGTACACAGGTAATTCAACCAAGTACTTCTGGATTTTCCCCTAGAATAGCCACATTTGTCTTCACCAGTAACGGCTCATCATCGTCACCACATATCTGCCGTGATCTTTGTTCAGATTTCTAATTTTTGCCAAGATGATGAAAACAATTATGATATTTCATTGTTTTTTAAAAGGGAATGGCTCCTTTTTTTTTTTTTACTCTTTTAACTGTGGTAAAAAATATTTTACAATTTGCCATTTTTTCCATTTTTAAGTGCACAATATTGTAGCAGTAATTACATTCATAATGTTGTGCAGTCATCACAGCTTTAAGTCTTAATACAGCACCATTGCTTTGGAGTTAGGAAGCCTAGGATTTGAATCCCATATCTTGTCTTACTGGCTGCATGACCCTGGAAAAGTGGCTTAATCTCTTTTGCCTCAGTTTTCTTATCTGTAGAATGGAGATACTACTAATCCTTCTACACTCTTCTAATATTAAGTGTTATGATATATGTACAGGATGGCTGTTCTTAGTAAAAGTAAGTATTTGATAAACAGCAATTAGGATTATTAGTAGTAGTATTAGTAATAATGTGATGATTAATTATGCTTAGCTGCCATTTCATCTGAACCTGCCCTAATTCAAATGGCAGAACAGGGGATCCTCAGTGTTTCTGCAGCATCATCCTTACCACCAAAGAACCTGGGCTCAGAATTTAGTGGAGGAATAAAGAGGATTGAGAAATAATTTCATTGTGGAACCAAAAGAAGTAGGGGTAAAAATGATTAAATAACATTCAAACTATCATCTCTTTTTTTTTTTTTTCAGTCTTCATGTTCCTTTGTTAGAGCAAGATTTCTGATATACAGTGAGGTATTTACTAAACAGAGATCTGTGCAGAAATTACATACTATCTATCTAGACAACTTGTTACATTTTGCCTATTGATTGCATCATTCCACTTACCAAGTTTTATATATCAAAAAGCTTTGAATTTCATCAAGCTGTTCACTAATTCACCTCTAAAAAATTGGCATTTAATTTCGGCTACCATATTTTACAGCCTTAAAAAGCTTATGCATTATGGTGCATCTCTGCACAGTAGCATTAAGCAGATACAGCTGAGTCCATTATCCCATCCAGATTCACATAGTCCCATTTGAGAGCTTTAGACCAGACAGCTGAGCCAAAGTTACTCCTAATTAACACAGACTTCTTACCCTGACGGCCTATCTTCTTGGCCATATTTTATATAGCCAACAAAGACAGGCCAGCAACCATCCCATGTATAACTTGGCATTAGAGCACGAGGTATGTCAAACCATGATCTTATATAAGGAGCAATTCCAGGGCCAACAGATGAAGACAGGAGGTTTCTTGAATGGAAGAAGGTTCTCCTCCCCAGCTGCGTGAGTGCACACTCCCCAGCAGGAGGAGGAATGGCTCTTTGCTGCCTTCTCCTGTGCTTGAAAAAAGATGCTCTGCTGCACTGATGGACGTTGGAATCTCAAGATCTGCCAGATGTACTTTTTTTTAGTCTGATTTTTAAAAAATATTGTGATACGTTAATACACATTTTGGGTCTGAATCTCTTAGATTTCACTGATGACACTAATATATAAGTAACTAAAACTGGCAGATTTCACTGGTGATGTGAGATTATTCATCAGTACTTTTTTGAAACAGGAGTCAGGTTTTGCTTCCCACAGTGATTATCCTGTATCCTGTAACTACCAGCATATAATTGAATCATTTCATAAAACTTGCCAAAACGCAGAAAAGAATGAAGCAAAACAAAACGAAACAAAAAATGGCATTAATATGCAGGAAAAAAGTAAGTATTTTCAATTCAAAAGTGAGAGTCTAGTAGAATAAGTTTGGGAGTGTTTGCACAGTTTTTCTTCTCTGTGCTATTCAGTCCAGCTGTTCACTAGCTTTTGAAAAAGAAAGAAAAAATTTAATTGCCCCTGCTGAAGTAATTTTTAAAACATATCTTTTACTTTCCATTTTTATCTAAGTGGTCCTTTTCTACTTTTTAGAATGTCAAATTGTAGAATTTGCTTACTGAAAATGTGTGCTTTAGGCTACAAAAGAATATTTAGAAATCCTTACCAAAAAAAAACGCAAGTGGGAGTGGAAATTTGAAAGAGGACCGCCTAATTCAGCACTATAACCAGGGTGAGAAGCAGTGTGTGTGAGAGTGTGTGTGTGTATGTGTGTGGGGGCTGTGTAAAATGTGTTTTTCAAAGTACCGAGAGGTCGATGAGACTGATTAGCTCTTCTGAGAAGAAAAGAAAAGGTTCTCGGACCTCTTCTTGTTTCTTCCTTAGAATAATTTGGATGGGATTTGTGATAAAGAAAAGCCTAAGGGAAAAAGGATATTCAATCTGTGTGGTGGAAAATTTTTGAAAAAAAAAATTGCTTTCTTCAAACAAGGTATGTCTGATGAATTTCTAAGCTGTGTATACAGTTACTTTCCATTCATTATTATTGGAATGTATTTGTCTTTAAGAAACTACAGTACAAACCTTGACCAAGTAAGCAGCCTATACAAATTTCAGTTTCAAGAGAGTTGAGATGAGAGTGGGTGGTAGCTGGCATCCTTGTAAACAACTAGTAATATATATATATATTTATTAATTATACATAAACTGCATTGATATTGTAACAAGATATTTTACTGTTTCTTTAAACCTATTTAATTATGGTTAAAAATAAGTTGAAAAGTATGACATTTGTGTAGAACTTAAAGTAATTTAAGTCTCTATTATCTTTTTTTAAAAAACTTTGCTTGGAAATATGGAATATAATAGCAACATCGTTAATTGCTTATAAAGATTTGTAAATATTTCATATCTCATAGCAGCATGAGAAATGGGCACATTGGTGCTAACTTAAAAGAGAAACTATTTCATGTGGACCTCTACTTCTCTCTATTCAGACAGATGTCAGTGGAATGTGGCTACATGTGCAGTTCTGTGTCTTGTTTACACTTAAAGTGTTTTCTTAGGCTGAATGCTTCTGTTACTGATAAGCCCAAGAAGGGGCTGGCATTGTTAAGTCTACCGTTGTAGCTCAGCTTTTCACAGGAAGACAGGATATGAAATCTCTTTTAAGTGCGATTTGTGTCCAACTTGTATAAACATGAAATAAACGCCTCAAGCACAGGTTAAAGAGAGAGGATAAGACTGAATAATTAGACATGTTCGTTTGCTCCGAACAACCCACAGCATCTTTGCCATTCCAAAATCAAGAGTGGAATTTAAAATTTTCTTAGGACAATATGTCCAAAGAAAATAAAAATAAAACTGAGCATTCTTGGCCATGGTGGTTGCTCAAAATTGCGTGTGCTAAGAAAATAGTACTTTACCATTACGTTGCGTTGCAATAAATTTGGAAGTTTTGGTGGTAAAGTTCTGAGGTTGTTTTTCCCTTGGTCTCTTGAAAGATGAAAACACCCTGCAGCAAAGCAGGATCAAACACTGTTTGTTTGTGTATTTTCTCTCTGTGTGTGTTAGCTGCAAGTGGTAGCCAGCACTGGTAGGAAAGGGGGAAGTACTATCTTTTACTTATTGAATTAAAATACCCTCTTTTGTTAAAAAGCTTTAGACAAAGAATTACAAGATTGTAAGGACTTGCATTTTTTATTGCCATATGCTGGTTTTCCAGACTAAGCTTCATTTAAATATATCATATGCCTCACCACTAAAAAAAAAAAAAAAAAAAGCCTTAGGAAGATTGGAAATGCTTAATGTCTATCCTGAAAGTGTTTACTTCATGAATACTGTTTAGAAGATCTAACTGTCTTTTCCACCAACTTACTGATCACATGAAGAATAGTTTCTTTCAGAGAAAATACATGAGGTTTGAGAATGGTTTATGAATAGCATCATGAGAACAATTCTCAGCTATGATTCCTGTAAGACACGTTGAATACAGGAAAGCAATACAGTTCAATGCATGTGCCAAGCCAGGAGTCTTAAATTATAGTAAGAGCTCTGCCATTACCTAACTATTACCTTGGAAAAGGTATATAACATTTCTTGACTTTTGTTTCCCTCTTTAAAAAACAGAAATAGCAATGCCTGTACACCCTCCCTTCCAGGGTAACCACAAAGGTCAGTAGTGATTCTTAGCTCCAAAGGAGTTTTGAAATGTCAAAACTTCTATAGCAATTTAATCTTGGTCAGGTGCGGTGGCTCATGCCTGTAATCCCAGCACTTTGGGAGGCCGAGGTCAGGAGTTCAAGACCAGCCTGGCCAATATGGTGAAACCCCATCTCTACTAAAAATACAAAAATTAGCCAGGCATGGTGGCAGGCGCCTGTAATCCCAGCTACTCAGGAGGCTGAGGCGAGAGACTCACTTGAACTTTGAAGGCAGAGGTTGCAGTGAGCCAAGATCATGCCACTGCACTCCAGCCTGAGCAACAAAATGAGATTCAGTCTCAAGAAAAAAAAGAAAAAAAATGTTAAATTTTCCCCCCACATATTAAAAAAAAAGATTACTTTAGAAAGCATTTATATGATAAAAACTTCACGGCCTCCCACATGTTCCCACGATGCTGTGCCCACATGTGCAACTTCCTCTGTCCTTGCTCTCTCTTGGAGGTGTGAGCCAAGTGTCAGCAGCAATGAGTCCAAGACAGAGCACATGGGTCTGTCTGTCAGTAAAAGGGCGTTTAGCTGTGGGGCTTTGGAGAGGTTACTCAACATCTCTGCATCTCTATTTCATCACATACAAAACGAAGAAGTTAAGCAAGATAGTCTCTAAATTTCCCTCTCAATCCTATGGTTCTATGCACTGGGAGCTTTCCAATGTCAAAATACGGCCAGGACAATTTCACTGTTGCAACTCTCTGTACATTGCTAAATGATGAAGTATCAAAACAGGGCTATAAAACTTATGGTATGTCTTAAATATGTATGTTTACATAACCAGAGACTTTAATGTATACAAAAATGAAATTTAACATAATTATATTCTTCACAGGACAATTATAGGAGATTACATATACATATACATATACATATACATATACATATACATATACATAGTGTACTGGAGACAGTGGGTCCAAGCTGTATGAAAGACTTTTTCAGTTCTCTGCTGTATTTCTGTGACTGTCAGTATAACCCCATGTGGAAAGAATGACAAATGCTTTAATTTAAAGCCTCACATGTGAGGTCAAGACAAAAATGTCCCTTCCTGTGCTCTGGGTCCTATGGGTGTTAGGCAGGAAGCTCTGCTACTTTTTAAATGTGTTAATGTTGGCAAGTTACTTAAAGTCTCTTGGCCTCAGTTTTCTCATCTATAAAAGGGGTCTATTATGGCTGTCTACCTATCCCACAGAGCTGTGGCAAAGAGGTTTGATCAGTGCCTGGCATACTGCTGCACCCAAATGTTAGTAAATTGTTTTTTATTATGTGTGACTAGAATAAAGAAATCAGATAAACTGTGAAACAAATCATTTGTAACAATCTTCAAACTTTGACACATTCACTAACTGGATACGTTCAGCAAACAGATTCATGGAATTATGTGATATTAATATAATCACTAGAAACTACTTGCCATCTTTTTATCCAGGGGACCTGAGCTTGTCAATCAATAAATACTAAATGAGAGAGGCAACTTCTGTGATGGTTGTAATCTGACAAAGCTCAAAAGGCCTCCCTCTCACTGCCTTAAAATGTTTCTCCCTGTGGTTTGCAGAAGACAGTGAAATTCCTGGCCCTCAAACACACAGCATTTTGCAACATGGTGGTGGTGACGGTGGTGGTGGTGGTGGTGTTAAAATGATTAACCATCACCCCAACAACAACAACAACAAAACAACAACAACAATAATAGGCCAGGTGTGGTGGCTCATACCTGTGATCCCAACACTTTGGGTGGCTGAGGCAGGAGGATTGCTTGAGGCCAGGAGTTTGAGACCAGCCTAGGCAACATAATGAGACCTTGTCCTTACTAAAACTAAAAACATTAGCCAGGCACAGCTGTGCTCACCTATAATCCAAGCTACTAAGGAGGCTGAGGCAGGAAGATCACTTGCCGCTGCACTCCAGCCTGGGCAACAGAGCAAGACTCTATCTCAATTAAATAATAATAATAATAACTGCTAACATTTACAGAGCTATTCTTATGTGCCACCCACTGCTCCAGCCCTTTTCATATATTAAGTCATTTAATCCTAACAGCAAACCTGTGAGGTGAGTTCTTACTATCATCATTACACAGATGAAAAAAACTAAGGCACTGATAAGCTGAGTAAGTTGTCTGAAGCCACACAGCTAGTAAGGGGTGGAGCTCAGCTTCAAAACCAAGAGGTCTACTTCCAAAGTCATACGCTTAATGTGCCAGGCAACAATTACACATGGTCCTGGTTTTTCTGTGACAGTACCAAATTAGTCTTTGCCATCTCTGAAAACATAGTTCTCAAGCCAAGTCAGAATTCTTAAAAAAAAAAAAAGGTGTTCGTCCTTGCAGGTAGAGACACCTTTGTCATAATAAGGGAGAGGAATGGAGGCAAGAAACTCACAGGGTGAGAGGAGCACTTTTATTTCTGTCATTCTTAGATAATCTCCTGGATACCTCTTGGATGAGAATCGCTTTCTGGGTGGATGGGGAAAAAATGCTTTTTTTTTTTTTTTTTTTTTGGTGTGGTGACTCAGATGAAGAATCGTTTTTTGGGTGTCTGACTCAGGGGAGTCAGGGGTTGCAAGAGGAGGGAAGGCTGAGGAGGAGACTGTCATGAAGCCCTCTGTGTAGCCCGCCTCCAAAACCTCCCCTTTATCTTCATTGGAAGGTTAACCCGGCAGCTTGTTACAGAAAGAATCACGTTTCCTTATGACTCAAGCTACTTCAGAAAATCACTTTCCCTGATAAGGGTCTCTACATTGACAACACTGTCATGAAAATTTCTCAAATTCTTTCCTTCAGTTGGAGAAAGGCTAAACTTCTGTGTGGATAAACATCGCCCTTCAGGCTATAGTGAGAAGGCATTCTGTTTCTACATTCTTTCTTCTCTTATTCAAAAAGAAAAAATATATACCTATGCCCTCGGGGAAGCCCTACCTGTAGTTTCCAAGGGATCAGATCACTGGCATCTTAATGCTAAGTGAATTCCCTCCACTGGGCTTCTTTGTGTTCCAGACAGAGAAAACATGCTTTGGACATAAAGGTGCAAGTTAACCGTGCCCAGACCGGCCGTATTTACACAACATAGTGAGTCAATCTGCACTCCAAAAAGCAAAAGGAATTTGGGGAAGAGAGAACATTCAACAACAGAAAGAGCAAATATTTATTGGGCCATCTCCACGTACCATTCCCAATCCCACGCGCTTGAGAAGAAGAGTGAACAAAATCATTTCCATTTTCCTAATGGGGCGGGGGGGGGGGAGAGGGGGAATAAACAAATACAGGTAAGAGGCCCAGTGGTGATAAGGGGCTGTGAAAAACATAAGTAGCAAAGTAGGATGCAGACAGCAGTGAGGAGGAGGATTTGCATTGCATGATTTGGTGAATGTTTTTTGTTTGTTTTTGTTTTTTGAAATGAAATCCCGCTCGCCCAGGCTGGAGTGCAGTGGCACGATCTTGGCTCACTGCAACCTCCGCCTCCTGGGTTCATGCTATTCTCCTATCTCAGCCTCCCAAGTAGCTGGGATTACAGGCACGTGCCACCATACCCAGCTAATTGTTTGTATTTTTAGTAGAGATGGGTTTTCACCGTGTTAGCCAGGATGGTCTCGATCTCCTGACCTCGTGATCTGCCCACCTCGGCTTCCCAAAATGCTGGGATTACAGGCGTGAGCCACCACGCCCGGCAGATTTGGTGAATGTTAAACAGAAATGAAGGAAGCCAGGAAGCAACCTTTGTGGGTCCCTCAGGGAAGAGCATTCCAGGCAGAGGGAAAAGCAAATGCAACAGCCCTGAGTGGAACCCTACTTGGGAGCCCAGTGTGTCTGCAGCAGGCTGAAGGAGGAGGAAAGGAGAGCCCAAGTGTGTCTTTGGACAAGCAGACACAGAGGGCACCATTCTCACATCCTCAGTTTCCCCCTGACCACCTACTGCTCACTCACACACTGTTTAGGGGCAGTTCTTGCCTCTGCTCTGGATGAAATCTGTCAGGCCATGCTCAGAGGTTTTATATATATATAAAAGACCTTGTTCACATTACACTCCCAAACAATCTCAGTTCAGTCATTAACATGTACATAATACTAGGTAATCCTTAAAAACATAAAAATGATATTCAAAGTTTAAAGTCTCGTCCCCCACATCCAGGCTTGCTTTGTGCAACGGAAAAGGGGTGTGATTGAATTTTCTTTCTCTGCCTCGCGCCTTTACCTCTCTCCCCGCTGGACACTAATGGTAGTCTCTTTGTGTCCAGAGTTGAAGTGGGTGCAGGGAGGAAAGGTGGGAGGCAGGGACAGGCCTCACTAGTTGGTACTGTCATGAGCAAGCATCCAGGTTCCCTGAGCTTTGCAGGGGTTTATAACTGCTTCTTGTTCCCATAGGGCACGTGTATGGTGCTGTGAAGATGCCCTCCCCTACAGCGTTGAGGAATCCTCACCTGTAGTTCCCTAGATGTTATGAAATAAATCTGTTCTGGCTGGGGGTTTACAACTCCTCCCTCAGCCCTTGGGCAACTGGTAAGCTCTGTCTGGCTGCTTTCTGCGAAGGCTCCTCAGCCCTCCACGTACCTGACTCAGGCCAGAGCAAAAACCTCAGGCTGACTCTGTCACACAGGGAGTTCTGACTGCCACAAGCTCTTCCCCTCTCCTGTAGATGAACTTACTCATGAGAGGCACCAGTCCATGGAGGCATACATCAGACCCAGAGACACAACTACTCAGCCACTTCAAATTGGGTTATTTGGGTATCCAAGCTGGCTTTTCAAAGGAGGTGACTGAGAACCAAGATCCCTGTCTGAGGACCTCTCTATGCAAGAGGTTGTAGAAGCTGAGAGAGGTAGTTGGAGATGAGAGACCGGAAATTTCTCTCTTTTCATTTAAAAACAGTCTCTCTCTGTTTTTAAATGAAAAGAGAGAGAAGTGCACTTCTCACCTGAGAAGTGCAGTGGCACAATCTCAGCTCACTGCAACCTCTGCCTCCTGGGTTCAAGCAATTCTCCTGCCTCAGTCTCTCGAGTAGCTGGGACTATAGGCATGTACCACTACGCCCAGCTAATTTTTGTATTTTTAGTAGAAATGGGGTTTCACCATGTTGGCCAAGATGGTCTCAATTTCTTGGACCTCGTGATGCACCCGTCTCGGCCTCCCAAAGTGCTGGGATTACAGGCATGAACCACTGTACCCTGCCAAAAATTTCTTAAAGACAAGTTGTAGGCATTTTCCCTCCTCTTCTCCCTACCTAGATGTGGAAGAGGAGCAGGTGGCTCCCCTACTCCCACCCAACTTCAGGTGATAGTGAAAGGAGCTTCAAAGAGACTATTTTAGAACATGGAAGTGGTCAGCACCTATTGTCTTGAGGTCTCAACCAAAACTAAGACAAAAGGATCATCTTATTTTAAGATCCCATTACACAGTCAATGACAATACACTCAAATGTTTACTTAAATGGGTGTGTTATGCCTGGTTACACTTAAAAATATGCCTGGTGCATCATTTTACCCTAAATAACATTTGTGTGTGACAGAGAGTTGTGAGTTCAGGCTCAAATATGACTCTTGAAAAATCTCATAACCTTTTAACTAAGATCTCTTTATCATACAAGGTATGTACTTTACAGTGTGTGCTTTAACAATTGTCAACCAAGTATTTCAAAAGCCAGGGATATCTGCATCAAGGTAAAAGGAAGATAAAACCATCTTATACAGTGGGAAAATCAGATGTTGAATGGAGTTAAGTGTTTCAGGTTTGGGATAGAATTCTGGTTCCGCTATATATTTATTCTGTAAGCTTGGGCAGTTTTTGTTTTGTTTTGTTCTGTTTTTTTGAGACAGAGTCCTGCTCTGTCACCACGCTGGAGTGCAGTGGCATGATCTCGGCTCACTGCAACCTCTGCCTCCCAGATTCAAGCAATTCTCCTGCCTAAGCCTCTGGAGTAGCTGGGATTACAGGCACGCGCCACCAGGCCCAGCTAATTTTTGCATTTTTAATAGAGATGGGGTTTCACCATGTTTCCCAGGCTGGTCTTGAACTCCTGACCTCAGGTGATCCACCCACCTCGGCCTCCTAAAGTGCGAGGATTACAGGCATGAGCCACTGCACCTGGCCAGCTTGGGCAGTTTACTAAAGTTCTTTAAGTCTCAATTTCCTGCTCTAATGAATGGGCACAATAGTCCTTACATGACAGGATCACCATGACAGTTATGTAAGATCACCTGTGTGCCATGTGCAGCATATAGCAGACATTTAGTCAATGATAGTTATTACTATGCGCATGAACTCTACACTTCTAAAACTTCCCAGGAAGAAGAGCAAAGGGATCAATCCCATCTCATTTAATAGGCCTCTATATATCTAGGCCAAAATAGTCAGTGGGCCATGCAGGAGGGTCTGAGGGCACCTTCAGAGCTGGGGGTGGTACCAGGAAGGCCTCTGAAGTAGGACTGTTGGTGGCCACCTTTGGAGGGCTGGGTCTCCTGCTTCTAAATGACTGTTTCTACTGGTCCCTGGAAATTCCTGAGGCTTAATCCTCCACAGCCCTCCATTCCTGAGCCACAGACACTGTCCTCCACACCCTCCATTTTACCCAGGTCTGTGGTTGCCGGGATTCGAGAATGTGCTTCACCCACAGCCCCATGCCTGCCTTCCAAACCCTGTCATCTGAGAGGAACCCATTCTCTACTGAGCAGCAGAAGGGAGGGCGTGGATCTTGCAGGCACACCCTCATCTGCCTTCCTATCTCAGCTGGAAAGTTTTGTCAGACCTGAGAATGTTTTGCTGTGCTTCAGAATTGAAGGCAGACCAAAAAGCACAGTGTGTTCAGACTAGTCCAGGCTCTAGGGATCAAGTTGAGCAGAACCAAACACCCAGCTCCAAATTCACAGTAGACAGCCCCTTGGCAACCACAAACCTCAAAGCCCAAGGGGGAGAACTGGGAGGAGACAAGGCTAATCCACAGTGTCAAACACATTAGGCAAAGATGTTTGTGATGAGAGAAACTCATCTTCCAAAGCTTCATGACAGTCCTTAAACCACCCACGGTTTCCAGGGTAACAAAGAGGCGCAATCAGGGCCCACCTCGTCTTTTTGAGGTCCTGGCCCCTTTCCTTTAGATTTCCTGATCTTCATGCCCCTTTCCATTACACAAGATAAATAACTCTTGGAAGGGATTCTTTAGAGCTCATTTGGGGCATGCCAGCAAACTAGTATTTTTTCCTACTGGCAATATAAGATCTAAACTACCACTTCAGAAATGTAATTACTGTTTGCAGTCTCTCTAGAAATCACCATTGGTAGAAGCCTTTGTGGATGTGGTAAGCATTACCATATGTCAGGTTCCTAACGCAGTACAAAATAACAATCTGAAACACACAACCAAAAAAGGCTTTCCCTTCTTGGTATTCCGACATGCAGAAACATGCCACATGGATCAATGAACCTAATGGCACAGGCATATGTCAGTTGTATACATGGATGAGATCTTCAACCCACCCAACCACCCATGAGGAAACATCTTTGCTTTAGGATTTTCTCTGGCTATTGGTGGTGAAAGGAGATCCTGGAGATGGGGATACATATCCTAGTCATCACAGAAGTACATAGAATTTTTTTTTGAGACAGAGTCGCTGTGTTGCCCAGGCTAGAGTGCAGTGGTGCGATCTCAGCTCACTGCAACCTCTGCTTCCTGGGTTCAGGCAATTCCCCTGCCTTAGCCTCCTGAGTAGCTGGGACTGTAGATGCCCACCACCACCATCCCTGGCTAATTTTTTGTATTTTAGTAGAGACAGGGTTTCACTATGTTGGCCAGGATGGTCTCGATCTCCTGACCTCGTGATCTACCCTCCTCGGCCTCCCAAATTGCTGGGATTACAGGCGTGAGCCACCGCACCCGGCCAGTACATAAAATTTTTATGGGAAGTTTCTAGAGATTGGAATCTCAGTAAGCATAACGTTCTCATAAATACATCGAGAAATAAATATTCTCATAAATCAGTTTCTCAGCCCTGGCACTATTTACCTGTGGGGCTGAGCACTTCTTTGTTGTTGAGGCTGTCCTGGGCATTGCAGGATGGTCAGCAGTGTCTCTACTCTGGCCTGTACCCACTAGATGCCAGCAGCATCCTGCTGTCCCGTCAAAGTTGTGACAACCCCAAAAGTCTTCAAACGAAACACGGTTATAGGTCTCCTGCGGGACCAAATCACCTCTGTGAACTACTGTCATAAATTATGAGGAAACTCTACAGCAACATTCTGGCAGCATGGTTTCAAGGTCTCTCACTTCCATTTTTTTTTTTTTTCCTGAGCATCCCAGACTTTCTCAGTGGCTGCGACAGCTCACGGGATTTCTTGCCACCCTTCTTCCCAGAGCTTGGCTTCAGGGTTGGGGATAGCCTCTCTGGGGACCCTCTGCTTTGATGCTACCAAAAGATAAGCACATATGTCCTTTTCATTTTAAGTGTTTTCATTTTATTCTGAATCATTTTAGGGAAACAGGACATAACTAGAGCAATAAATATGAAAAGGGTTTTAATCAAAGCTGCAGGAAACAGAAACCAACTTCAACTGACTTAAGTCAAAGACCCAAAAACATCAATGTCATGCACAGGAGTCAGAGTCCAGCTGGACCTCCTTCAGCCTGGAAATGGGACCTGGAAAGTGGCCAGAAATGAAGGGATCTGCTCCCCTGCTCCTCCGAGGGCCACATACTTGTCCCCTCCATCTCTCTCTGCCCTCCTCTTATACATCTTATCTAGGGCCCCACATGGCCTGCAGCTTGTGCAAACTCACAGCTTCTAAGGCTTTCAGAATCTTGATTCCAAAATCCCAAGGGAGATCTCGATTGGCTTCAGTTATCTTTTTTTGCTAGATCATAAGCTTTTGACCAGCTGAGTCATATATATTTCAGTGACTGTCATCTCTGCATCTGACAATAATAATTGAGCTGCTTAAGTTGTAGATGTAAGCAGGCTTTGGAAAATGAAAAGTACTATGCAAATGAAGAGTGGCATTTTTATTTTATTATAGTATTATATAAGAAATCATGGAATCATTTGAAACTTACAGTGACAACCATGTGAGAAGTTGGCATGGTAGAAATATTAAGTTGGAAATCTGGGCTGTGTGAGGTTGGCCAAGTCACTTCCCTGCTCTGAATTATGGGAATTATAATGTCCGTTTCACCTCCTCAAGGGGCTCTTAGGTGGTTTAAGTGAGAAAACAGTTTAGTGAGAAAACCCTCTGCAGACTCTGGTATAAACCCCTATTATTACAGTCTTCTCTAGTTAAAACCAGTATACGAACAACCACTGTGAATTAGGTAGCAGTTAGGAGTAATCTTTCAGCTGCTAGCCAAGCGAAAGGGAAATGTATTAGCTCACATAACAGACAGTCCAGAGGCAGGCCCAGCCCTCAGGCACAAGACAAATCATAGCTTTGACTCATTTCTCTGTGATTTGCCTAGCTTCCCTCCTCCCCTTGAATTAGCAGTTTCCTCAGCTGGACTTTTCTCATGGTCACAAGTTGGCAGCCAGCAGACCCACAACAAACTGTTCCCTTGTTCATTTCCAACAAGAGAGGCGCCCTCTCTCCAAAAACAAAGGCTTTAAGTCCTTACATTCTGTCTGTTACAACTCAGGATACAACCCACCTAGACTAGTAACTAGTATGATCACCTGGCAAGTGCCTGGGCCCAAGCCTGGAGCAATCACCAGCAAGAGGTGGGGGCGTCTAACCATCCTTGCCTTAGGTTCTGAATGGGGATCTGCCTGGGAGCTGTGGATGGAACCTGCTTCCTTTCAGTGGTCGGGCTATCTGATTTCCTTTACCAAATTCAGATTCTGTTAGGAAGAAGGAAGGGGGAAACAGATGCTCTATGTAGGCCACCAACAGTGTCCATCCAGTCCACGTAGTCTGACTCAGAGCACATCTTCAATAACTTTGTGCATCCTTAGAAGCCAACATACTGAAAAAAGACAAAATTTCCCCTGCCTTCCATAACTATTTGGCTCACATTTTCTGCCAGAATTTCTTTAGGATAAAAAAGAATGAAGTAAACAAGAATTGGGAAGAGAAGAAAAGAAAAACCACTGTTCTCTCTGGCACTCTCTCTCTCTTTCTCACAGAATCCTAGGGGATTGTAATGATGACCTCAAGGTGGCCGCTAGCGTCATGGTAACAGGAAACACAGTGTTTCAGGCCTCAGCCAGAGGAATACATCTCTATAAACGTTTATGTACAGATGAAGGCCACCATTACATTGTAAAGGACCTCCCCACCCCCCACCAAGAGCCAGCTTCCTTTTGCCATCCTCAACAGATCAACCCACATCCACTGACAAGTAGAGGAGGCTTTACAGTCAGGCAGAGATGAAGAAAGCAAGGCTGCAGATGTGGCCTCTCCCCATTCAGAGATGTCTGTCCTCAAGGGATTTTTGGCATTTTGGAAACACAGCACATGCCTCTTATAACTAGTAAATGTTTCCAGATGGATACTGGCTCTTTCTACCTCATGGACAAGGAGTATGGTTGGGTGCTCCTCCATGCAGCATTGTACATCATACAAACACCGACATTACATAAATCCTGCATGTCCACTAGGGCAGATTTTTTTTCCAAGCGAGTGGCTCAAGTAAGCCTCTAGAGGACTTATTAAAAATGATGAATGCAAAAATAATTTTTAAGCCTTCCATGTCTCCCTGTTGCCTAAAGGATCAATTCCACATTCTTTAGGCATGACATGCAAGGCTGACATGGCCCCCTGATCCTTTTCGGACAGTCTGATTGCTCTCCCAGCCTGGCTGAGCAACTCCCAGTTCCTGAAGCTCCTCTGTCCCTGTGTCCTATCCTTTCCTGTTCACTCATTCATTGTTTTCCAACCTGCCAATTAAATAAATTCAAGCCCCTTCCAATCCCCGCACCCCAGGCCTGTGTGCCCATCTGCCCTTTTCCCATCACTGCACCCCCAGTAGCAAAGGTTCTCAATGCTGTCTGCACAGTAGAGTCACTTGGAAAGCTTTAAAACAGTATCGGGCCAGGTGAAGTGGCTCATGCCTGTAATCCCAGCACTTTGGGAGGCTGAGGCGAACAGATCACCTGAAGTCAGAAGTTTGAGATAAGCATGGCCAACATGGCGAAACCTCATCTGTACTAAAAATAGAAAAATTAGCCAGGTATGGTAGCGGACGCCTGTAATCTCAGCTACTTGGGAGGCTGAGGCAGGAGAATTGCTTGAACCTGGGAGGTGGAGGCTGCAGTGAGCCAAGATTGCATCACTGCACTCCAGCCTGGGTGACAGAGTGACATTCCATCTCAAACAAACAAACAAATAAATAAAACAATATAGATGCCAACTCAGATCATTAAATTAGAATGAAGATGGAGCAAGTGCACATACTATGAAACAGCTATGGCCAGGGGAGAAATGCAGAGCTTCTAGACTTGGAATGCCTGGTTTGAACCCAGCTCCTCTTCTTTCTAGCCCACAACCTCTGCATGCTTCCAATTCGTTACCTCTAAAATGAAGGCAAGAAATAGTCTCTACCTCATGTGGTTGTTGTGAAGATTAAATGAATTAATATATTACTGACACTTAGTATATGCTCAGTAAATGTTAGTTATGATGCCCAACTCCCACAAGAAGACTCAAAGTAACTTGATGCCAGGATCTGCATCTTGTTTCTCTCTGCCTGGCACATAGTACACACACTTTTTTTGAATGATTAATGGATGCATGAAAGATGAATTTTGGGTTTAGGAAATCAAGGTGATTTATCTAGAAGAGGTAACTCAGGAGCTGAAGCTTGAAAGATGGATAGGTTTGTGGTGAGGGCTGGTAAAATAGTCCAGATAGAACAATAATGTGAATGTGAGCCAAGGTACTGGCATGCAGAGTGTGGAGAAAAGACCAAAGCCCAGGTGTGCTGGAGTCAAAGGAGAGGATTACTCAGGAGAATTACAGTGAGATGGTGTTGAAAGGGAAGGCAGGCCATTTCATGAAGAGTTTGTAATGCCTCACTAAGGAATTTGAGCTTTATTCTGTAGAGAATGAGTGGACTAGGAAGAAAAATTCTGAACAGATGAATGCACATTCAGACCTGTGCTTTAGGAAGCTGATCATTTCCAACTGAAAGAAAGAGGGACCTGGAGCAAGGAGCAAGAGAGCGTTAGGAGATTGCTGCAGCTTCCCATTTTATATCAACATTGTCTGCATATGTTAAGTCATCCTAACACACCACATATTAGGAAGCTTTGCGGACTCTATCTGGTTTATGTTAATTGAATCACTGCTACATTTGGTGGTGGAAGTCATAACAACAATACCTCTTAAGTGTCCCTTTCAATTTCAAGAGTTTTTTTATTATTTTGTTTTTATATTTTACTAATATTGGATTTATTAACATATATGCACAGGGTAAAGATTTAAATAGAACAAAATGGTAAGACTCCTTCTCCTCTCTGATCATCACCACTTACCCAGTTTTTTTTTTCCCTGACACAACCACTGATATTGGGTCCTTTCACTCTCTAGGCATGAAGAATATATACATTTAAAGTACAGAGTCTGATAAGCTCTGGCATATGAATACTGTGAAATCATGACCACATCAAGATAATGAACATATCCATCCCCAAATTCTTCATGTGTTCCTTTGTCTTCTTTTACTTCTGTTCTTATCTCTCCAAGACTCTCCACTCCTACTCCCCAGGCTCCTGGATACCACTGATGTGCTCTTTGTTACTTCTAGATGGAATGTTAATGATATGAATGTAAAATTGAACAGAACGTACTCTTTTCTGTCTGGCTGCTTTCACTTAACATAATTATTTTGAGATTCAATCATGCTGTTTTATGTATCAATAGTTCATTCCTTTTTATTGCTGAGTAGTATTTCATTGTATGGATAAACCACAATGTGTTTATCCATTTATCTGTTGATAGATTTTGCATCATTCCCAGTTTGGAGCTACGAGAAATAAAGCTGTTAAAAATGTACACGCGGAAGTCATTGTATGGACATACACTTTCATTCTTCTTGGAAAAATGCCTAGGAGTGGAATGGTTGCAATATATAGTGGGAATATATTTAGCTTTTTAACTTTTCAAGATACTGCCAAACTATTTTCCAAAGTAGTTGTACCATTTTACATTCCTGTTAGCAATAACTGCAGTCCTCCACATCCTCACCAACACTTCATAGTATGAGTCTTTTTAATTTTAGTCATTCTTTCTCCAAGTTGCTTTTGCATGCATTGTTACATTCAATTCCCAATGAACTTCCTTTAATCTTTACACTGCCTGGTCACTAGTGCTGTACATTATTAAGTGTCTTTTCCTGCTTCTTCTTGCTGTGGTCTTTGCTTTCCCTGTTTAAATTACTCTTCTCTTTCTTTGCCTTTTTATTCTTCCTCCACCTTTGGCAAAATACATTCTTCTCATACATCTTTAACTGAGGAGTAAATTGCCCCTTATCTGCAAATCTCAAGCATTTTGATGCAGAGATTTAAGAAAAGTCCATTTTGCTTTTTCAATCTTAACAAGGTGCAATCTGCAGATCATCTTATATACAAGGGGTGGAAAGAGGGGTACAGGATCAGGAGCCATGAACCCCAGGCTTGACTTTGGATATGTGACCTTGGATAGGTCACTTACCCACTGCAGACCTCAGTTTTCTTATCTTTAAAGTGGGAATTATGCATACTCCACATTTCACACAAGATTACTGTGAAGAACAAGTTTTTATTTACTCATTTTCTCAACAAACATGTATTGTTGTGCCCACCACAAACACTATTCCAGGCTCAAGAAACTGAACAGTGAAAAAAATAGACAACTCTAGCACAGGACGTTGCTTTATTTAAAACACTGTGAAAAACTATATAAATAGAAAGCTATATTATTATTTATTACCAACTTGCTCTCTGCTAACTCTGGGCAGAAAGAGATCTTATTAAATTTTCTGTGCTAATCTACTTACACTAATGTATACTCTTCCTTCACAACTAGGCTTCGTTTGCCTCAGCAGAAGTACATATTTGGGATTCTTTATGTTATATCTCATGGCACAATCCATAAATTTGTGAATCAGTGGTGAGAAAGAAGCTTCAATTATTCTAAGAAACTAGAATGATTCTGGTCAGCTTCCATTATTAATAGGCCAACACTTGGGTGAGATCTTTCCAGGGATTACAGCATCTCCTGGATTCCCAGTGGTTTTTATCCATTCATTCCAGCTTCTGAAGGTCATGTCCATCATGACTCTAAAGTTGTAGAACAGATCTGAGAGCACTTTGCTCTGCTCTCCACCTTCCCTTTGGGTTTTTTGATTACCAATATCAATAATGTCAATACTGCTCTATTAATTTTTATTGAGATCTAATTCACATACCATAAAATATGCCATTTAAAGTGTATAAGGGATTCTGCTAGCCGTGGTGGCTCACACCTGTAATCCCAGCACTTTGGGAGGCCGAGGTGAATGGATCATGAGGTCAAATTTCAAAACCAGTCTGGCCAAGATAATGAAACCCCATCACTACTAAAAATACAAAAATTAGCCAGGTGTGGTGGCTGGCACCTGTAATCCCAGATACTCAGGTGGCTGAGGCAGAGAATTGCTTGAACTCAAGATGCGGAGGTTGCAGTGAGCTGAGATCACACCACTGCACTCCAGCCTGGGCAACAGAGCAAGATTCCATCTCAAAAAATAGATAAATAAACAAACATAAAACATATAATTCAGTAGTTTCTAATATATTCATAAGATAGTCTTCCATTTGTTTTCGTTTTGTTTTTTCCTTTTTAAATTTCCTAGGGAAAATGGAGAGCCCTCATTACTTACACGTTGATTCAACACATATTTACTGAACACCTAAAAAATTAAATAAAAATCCCTGCCCTTGTGGAGCTTGCATTATCGTGGGGAACACTATAAAAAAATAAAATAAAATAAATAACATATAAAGTATATCAGAAAGTGGTAAGTCAAAGGAGAAAAAGACAGTAGGAAAGGGATAGGATATATCCATTGATGGTGGGTGAGGTAGGAGGGGGACTGTGATTTTAAATTGGATGATTAGGGAATGTCTCATGAGAGGTAACATTTAAGCAAAGATTTGAAAGAAATGAGGGAGTAAGTCGTGTGCTTATCTGGAGGAATGGCCTCCAGCCAGAGGAAAAAGTAGTACAATAGTCCAGAGACCCTGAGGTAACAGGTGTTCCAGAAACAGCCAAGAGGCCAGTGTGGCTGAAGATTACTAATTGAGGAACAGTGAGAAATTTGATCAGAAGGGTCACTGGGGGCCAAATCAAGTAGGGTCTTTTTTTTTTTTTTTTTTGAGACGGAGTTTCACTCATGTTACCCAGGCTGGAGTGCAATGGCGCGATCTCGGCTCACCACAACCTCCGCCTCCTGGGTTCAGGCAATTCTCCTGCCTCAGCCTCCTGAGTAGCTGGGATTAACAGGCACGCGCCACCATGCCCAGCTAATTTTTTGTAGTTTTAGTAGAGATGGGGTTTCACCATGTTGACCAGGATGGTCTCGATCTCTTGACCTCGAGATCCACCCGCCTCGGCCTCCCAAAATCAAGCCTGGGATTACAGGCTTGAGCCACTGCGCCCAGCCTCAAGTAGGGTCTTAAGCTACTTGTAAAGACTTCTGCTTTTCTTCTGAGTAAGAGGGGGAGCCACTGTAGAGGGTCAGCTGAGAAATACCAAGAACTGATTTACTTTGAATAGGATCATGCTGGCTGCTCTGTGGACTGCAGAAGACAAAGGAAGAAGGGAACAGCCCAGTTATGAGGGTAATTGTAATAATCTACGTGGCACACGGTAGAGCCTGGCACAAATGGCAATGCTAAAGATGCTGAGAAATGGTCAGTTTCTGGATAGACTATGAATGTAGCGCAACAGGGTTGGCTGGTGGAGAGCATGTGGAGTGTATGAGAAAAAGAAAGAGAAGTCAAGGATAACTCAGATGAAATCTGCAATGTTGAGTGGTAACAGCCAATTAATGGGCTGAACAGGTGGGTCCAATAGGGCACCTTGGCATACTGCACTTATCCAATAGGAAAGTTAAACACTGAGGCTTAAAGATATTGTTCTGGAGTTTCTCAAAATAATAAAAAACAAAAAAAAGTACCAGTTATCACATTATTTCCAAAATATAATCTGGCTATTTAAATATCAAATTGCCAAACAGGTTGTATATATGATTTTGTTTTTATTTTGAAGCTAAAGACAGCCAACTACCTTAATTGTGAAATGTAACACATTGCAATTGTTGGAAATTAACAAAGTGATCAATTCTGTTTGGGGTTACTCTTGCTGCCTAATTTAATTGTTTGTAATAAAGCTTTCATATACTAAACAACTTCAAGTTAATTGCATTGAGTACTTGTTTACTATCTCAACCCATAATCTAATAATTGCTTTTTATTTAAAAAGATGCATAGCAGTCTATCAAATATTGGATATAAGCTTATACTGGGTCTAGCTAGTACCAGATTGTGCTTATCTCTTTCTAGATCTCCATTCAGTGATGTCACTTTGGTGGCTTCAAAATCAGCCATGGTAGGAGGATTTGCTACCACAGAAATTGACAAGCTCTGCAAATCAGGGCTTTTATTTCTATCTTTTTTTAAAACCAGTACATCACTGAACATAGCAGAGGGTAGAGTTATGACTGCCAGCTTTAGGCCACACAACAGTGGCACTGGAGGGAGGGGGGATATCGTGGAAGCTGTCTGCCCAGAGGGAAGGAGTGTTTTACTACCACTGACATTATTTAAAATTGCTAGCTCATACCGATAATAAAAAGTAGACCAACTTTAAGTCTTTCAGTTCCCTACAAACTTATCCCTTATTGCCTGTGCCCAGGACAGATTCCTCCCACCCACTTTTACCTCCATTCTAATCCTATTCACCACCTTGCACCACAGTTATGACATTTAACTTCTCTAAGTCTTAGTTTCCTCATCTGTTCAATGAAGATCATAAAACTTCCCATGCTGACTTATTGTGTGGATTCAAAATAATACAGAATGCACAGAATATACTCAATTAATAGTAGTATGAGTAAACCTCTGACCGTTTCCTCATAGTCTTAAGGGAAGGACAGGAAAGGATAGATCACCAGCATTTTCATATCTATTGCACTCTCCATGTCTGGGTCTCTGCTGTGCTGTTCCCCCCAACTTGGAGACACTTCTCTCCTATTTCTGAATGTTCAAAGTCTGTTCATTCTTCAAAGTTGACCCAGTTGCCACCATCTCTATGAGGCTTTCTCTTTTCCCATGGTATAATCTCTCTCCTTGTAAAATTCCTGGCCCTTGGGGAATCTCCGGCATTACCCCACCTACTGGATTAGAACCTGTACTTTAACAACAGCCCCAGAGGATGAATAGACACAATAAAATTTAAGAAGCCCAACTCAAAACCACTGGTTCTCAAACTTGGAATTACTTGAGAAGTGGTTAAAAATTTAATAACTAGACCCCAATCCAACAGAGTCTTATTCAATTGATCTGGAGTACAGCCTTGGCATCAGGATTTTTTTAACTCCCAGGCGATACTATTAAATAATATGCAGCAAAGTTTGAGAATCACTGCTCTGTAAATTTCCCCTTACACTCTCTTATGAGGACTTAACACTCTCTTATACAATTAAACATGATTATTTGTGTCCACTTGTGTTTTTCCACCTATATTAAACTGTAAGCCTTTAAAGAGTGAGAACTGTTTTTTAATTCAATGATTAGCACTTTCTAACAAAATGTAGCCATATAATAGGAGTTTAATAAATATTTATTGAATGAATAATGAAGTATTAATCATTGCAATTTAAATATGTTTTCTGAATGCCATAAATGTGGTTTTCATCCTAATTAGAAGACTACTTGGACATATTCTCAAAATTGTAGTTATTTCCTCTTCAGTTCTAAGTAAACATTAAATATTTGAAGAACTGGAGGCTGGTGGCCACAATGGGTTTTCTAACTGAGAATAGCATCTCCGGGTACCAGCATGGCCAGCCACTGCCATCTCTACGTGCTGCTTATCGAAATCTGTAGCCTGGAATCCTGATTCCAGAGGGCAATGCAAAGTGATACAGCCCATCCCCACACGCTTTGTGCATCCAAATCAGAACCCCCGGCTGAAATATGATGATGTTATTGTTTCTTTCTCTCCAGGGTGTCATTCTGATATTTATGAGGACTGTTGTTCTCACTATGAAGGCATCTGTTATTGAAATGTTCCTTGGTGAGTACTTTTATATGTGTATCTGGATACCCTTTTAATATTTTCCTAAGGTCCAAAGAATCCAGCCAAGAAAAGTTTTAAACCAAGACAGGGCGTATAAACAATACAGTGTATCTTTTTATAGTAAACATTTTGAAGAGTTTTTTTTTTTTTTTTTTGAGACAGAGTTTCGCTCTTGTTACCCAGGCTGGAGTGCAATGGCGCGATCTCGGCTCCCCACAACCTCTGCCTCCTGGGTTCAGGCAATTCTCCTGCCTCAGCCTCCTGAGTAGCTGAGATTACAGGCACACGCCACCATGCCCAGGTAATTTTTTTTTTTGTATTTTTAGTAGAGACAGGGTTTCACCATGTTGACCAGGATGGTCTCGATCTCTTGACCTCGTGATCCACCCGCCTCTGCCTCCCAAAGTACTGGGATTACAGGCGTGAGCCACCGCCCCCGGTCTGAAGAGATGTTTTAAGTAAGAATGTTAAGCAAAGATCAAACTCAGGATGCACATGTGTATGTTTTTATGCAAAGCAAATACTGTATATGTATTACATATATGTTTCTATATACTACGTATTACGCACACACCCCTATCTTTTGTGTATTCCTCAGCAATTAGCACATATTTCAGATACAGCATATTTGCAGATTCTAAATTTAAGGATATTCATGTTTGTTAATTTCGCAAAAAAAAAATAATAGCTTTACCTGTGGCATTGGCAACTCATAATTTTTAGAGGTGATTCTTTTTTTTTTTTTTTTTTTTTGAGACAGAGTCTTGCTCTGTCACCCAGGCTGACATGCAGTGGCACAGTCTTGGCTCACTGCAACCTCCGCCTCCCAGGTTCAAGCAATTCTTCTGCCTCAGCCTCCCGAGTAGCTAGGGCTACAGGCATACGCCACCATGCTCAGCTGACTTTTGTATTTTTAGTAGAGGCAGGCTTTCACCATATTGGCCAAGCTGCTCTCAAACACCTGATCTTGTGATCCACCTGCCTCGGCCTCCCAAAGTGCTAGAATTACAGGCATGGGCCACTGTGCCCGGCCTAGAGATAATTCTTTTTTAAAGAATCCATTAACGCCAGAGAATGCAATATTGGATAGGCCCTTGAGGAGTAGCAGGTCAACTAAAAGCAGGCAAGTGCTGAAGGGTTTAGGACCGAGCCCAAGGGTAATCTTCCATTAAGCTTGGCCCCACTGCGCCACGCCCTTGTCAGGTAGAGTGATCCTATGGATCCTTGTGAAACCACTGCCAGGAAGGAACACAGAGGCCTTTCTCACAGTCTGTTAGTTTGCCAGGGCTGCTGTAACAAAACATTACAATCTGGGTGGCTTAGAACAACGAAACCTATTCTCTCCACCTTCTGGAGACCAGAAGTCCAAAATCAGTGTCAGGAGGGTGGGTTCTTTGAGGGGCAGCAAGGGAGGAATGTGTTCCACGTCTCTCTCCTAGCTTCTGGTGGTTTGCTGGTAATTTTTGGTGTTCTTTGGCCTACAGATGTATAACCCTGATTGCTGCCTTCATCTTCACATGGCATTCTCCCTGTATTTGTGTCTGTCTGCACATTTTCCCTGTTTATAATGACATCAGTCATATTGGATTAGAGGCACACCCTACTCCAGTATGAGCTCATCCTAACTTAACTATATCTGCCATGAGCCTATTTCCAAATAAGGTCACATTCTATGATACAGGGGCTTAGGACTTCAACATATAAATTTGGGGGTACATAATTCAACCCATAATATAGTCAGAGTGTTCAAGGTCTGTTCGGAGGAAGTATACCCGGCAGAATAGGGGACTGGAGGAGAAGAAGGTAATACAGATGGGAAGACAAGGGGGCTCCAGGCATGGTGGAAGGTGTACTGGACCAGGAGTCAAAGGGAGGTGTGGGTTCTAGTCCTGACTCCACCATCAACTTGCCAATTTTGGCAAGTCACTCATCTTCTCAGAGCTTCCTCCAAATTTCTGTGTTTGAGCTATTAATCACCCAATCCATGTAACATGGCGCCAGAGACCTAGGGGCAGCTCTGTCAAAGTTCCTTGTCTCTCAGGTAGGCTACTCTCTCCTGGAGCCAAAGATAAGGCCACAAACAATGCTCTCTCTTCACTTTGGATAGGTGATAAAAGGCACTCTCAGGAACCAGTGGCACTATTTCCTGGCACCTGTCAGATGGCCATGAGAAGCCCTGAGGAACTTCTAGGTACCTGGACCAGGAGGCCTCCCCCAACTATTGCTGTTGTCCTCAGAGACTGGGCAATGTCCAAGGGTCAAGCATCCCAACACTGCCTCTGCAATTGCTCTATATGCCTGGCTTGCTTTAGCAAACAAAAGTTTGGCTAGCACACGGGGAACAGTCACCTTGAAAAAACAAGGTCCTTCATTTCCACCTTGCCCCTTTGGGAGGCTACCTCTCTTTTCATTCTAACATACAAGTTGGTAGGTTTCTTTTTTTTTTTTTAATTGTACTTTAGGTTCTGGGGTACATGTGCAGATCATGCAAGACTGTTGCATAGGTACACATATGGCAATGTGGTTTGCTGCCTCCATCCCCCCGTCACCTACATCTGACATTTCTCCCCATGTTATCCCTCCCCGACCTCCCCACTCCCCTGCTGCCCCTCCCTTGGCCCCCCCACAGCAGACCCCAGTGTGTGATGCTCCCCTCCCTGAATGGTTTTGCCTAGGTTTTCTTCTAGGGTTTTTATGGTGTTAGGTCTTATGCTTAAGTCTTTAATCCATCTGGAGTTAATTTTAGTGTAAGATGTCATGAAGGGGTCTAGTTTCTGCTTTCTGCACACTGCTAGCCAGTTTTCCCAGCACCATTTATTAAACAGGGAATCCTTTCCCCACTGCTTGTTTTTGTCAGGTTTGTCAAAAATCAGATGGTTGCAGATGTGTGGCATTGTCTCCAGGGCCTCTGTTCTGTTCCATTGGTCTATCTCTCTGTTTTGGTACCAATACCATGCTGTTTTGATTACTGTAGCCTTGTAGTATAGTTTGAAATCAGGTAGCACGATGCCTCCTGCTTTGTTCTTTTTGCTTAGGATTGTCTTGGCTACGCAGGCTCTCTTTTGGTTCCATATGAAGTTTAGGGTGGTTTTTTCCAGTTCTGTGAAGAAGGTCATTGGTAGCTTGTTGGGTATAGCACTGAATCTATAAATTACTTTGGGCAGCATGGCCATTTTCACAATATTGATTCTTCCTAACCATGAGCATGGAATGTTTCTCCATCTCTTTGTTTCCTCTGTTATTTCCTTGAGCAGTGGTTTATAGCTCTCCTTGAAGAAGTCCTTTACATCCCTTGTAGTTGTATTCCTAGGTATTTTATTCTCTTTGTAGCAATTGTGAATGGGAGTTTGCTCATGATTTGGCTCTCTGTTAGTCTGTTATTGGTGTATAGAAATGCTTGTGATTTCTGCACATTGATTTTGTAACCTGAGACTTTGCTGAAGTTGCTTATCACTTTTAGGAGATTTTGGGTTGAGATGATAGGGTCTTCTAAATATACAATCATGTCATCTGCAAATAGAGACAATCTGACTTCCTCTTTTCCTAATTGGATACCATTTCTTTTTTCTTGCCTAATTGCTCTGGCTAGAACTTCCAATACCATATTGAATAGGAGTGGTGAGAGAGGGCATCCTTGTCTAGTGCCAGATTTCAAAGGGAATGCTTCCAGTTTTTGCCCATTCAGTATGATATTGGCTGTAGGTTTGTTGTAAATAGCTTTTACTGTTTTGAGATATGTTCCTTCTATACCTAGTTTATTGAGAGTTTTTAGCATAAAATGCTGTTGAATTTTGTCTAAGGCCTTCTCTGCATCTATGGAGATAATCATGTGGTTTTTGTCTTTGGTTCTGTTTATGTGGTGGATTACATTTATAGACTTGCATATGTTGAACCAGCCTTGCATCCCTGGAATGAAGCTTACTTGATCATGATGGATAAGCTTTTTGATGTGCTGGTGCAATCGGTTTGCCAGTATTTTATTGAAGATTTTTGCATCTATGTTCATCATGGATATTGGCCTGAAGTTTTCTTTTCTTGTTGAGTCTCTGCCAGGATTTGGTATCACGATGATGTTGGTCTCATAAAATGATTTGGGAAGGATTCCCTCTTTTTGGATTGTTTGGAATACTGAAGGTATGGTACCAGCTCCTCTTTGTATGTCTGGTAGAATTTGGCTGTGAATGCATCTGGCCCTGGACTTTTTTTGGTTGGTAGGCTATTAATTGCTGCCTCAACTTCAGCCCTTGTTATTGGTCTATTCAAGGTTTCAGCTTCTTCCTGGTTTAGGCTTGGGAGGGTGCAAATGTCCAGGAACTTATCCATTTCTTCCAGGTTTACTGGTTTACGCGCATAGAGTTGTTTGTAGTAATCACGATTGTAGTTTGTATTTCTGCGGAATCAATGGTGATATCCCCTTTATTGTTTTTTATTGCATCTATTTGGTTCTTCTCCCTTTTCCTTTTTATTAATGTGGCTAGCGGTCTATTTTGTTGATCTTTTCAAAAAACCAGCTCCTCGATTTATTGATTTTTTTGAAGGGTTTTTTGTGTCTCTATCTCCTTCAGTTCTGCTCTGATGTTAGTTATTTCTTGTCTTTTGCTAGCTTTGGAGTTTTTTTGGTCTTGCTCCTCTAGCTCTTTCAATTTTGACAATAGGGCATCGATTTTAGATCTTTCCTCGCTTCTCATGTGGGCATTTATTGCTATAAATTTCCCTCTAGACATGGCTTTAAACGTGTCCCAGAGATTCTGGTACATTGTGTCTTCGTTCTCAATGGTTTCAAGGAACATCTTTTTTTCTGCCTTCATTCCATCGTTTATCCAATCAACATTCAGGAGCCAGTTGTTCAGTTTCCATGAAGCTATGTGGTTCTGAGTTAGTTTCTAAATTCTGAGTTCTAATTTGATTGCCCTGTGGTCTGAGAGACTATTTGTAATGATCTCCATTCTTTTGCATTTGCTAAGGAGCGATTTACTTCCAATTATGTAGTTGATTTTACAGTAGGTGCAATGTGACGCTAAGAAGAATGTATATTCTGTGGATTTGTGGTGAAGATTTCTGTAGATGTCTATTAGGTCCACTTGGTCCAGATCTGAGTTCAAGTCCTGGATATCCTTGTTAATTTTCTGTCTCATTGATCTGTCTAACACTGACAGTGGAATGTTAAAGTCTCCCACTATTATTGTGTGGGAGTCTAAGTCTCTTTGCAGGTCATTAAGAACTTGCTTTATGTACCTGGGTGCTCCTGTATTAGGTACATATATATTTAGGATCATTAGCTCTTCTTGATGCATTGATCCTTTTACCATTATTTAACACCCTTCTTTGTCGCTTTTGATCTTTGCTGGTTTAAAGTCCAACTTATCAGAGACTAGGATTGCAACTCCTGCTTTTTTTGCTCTCCATTTGCTTAATAAATCTTCCTCCATCCCTTTATTTTGAGCCTATGTGTGTCCTTGCACGTGAGATGGGCTTCCTGAATACAGCACACTGATGGGTCTTGACTTTTTATCCAATTTGCCAGTCTGTGTCTTTTGATTGGGGCATTTAGCCCATTTACATTTTTTTTTTTTTTTTTTTTTTTTTTTTTTGAGACGGAGTTTCGCTCTTGTTACGCAGGCTGGAGTGCAATGGCGCGATCTCGGCTCACCGCTACCTCCGCCTCGTGGGTTCAGGCAATTCTCCTGCCTCAGCCTCCTAAGTAGCTGGGATTACAGACACACGCCACCATGCCCAGCTAATTTTTTGTATTTTTAGTAGAGACGGGGTTTCACCATGTTGACCAGGATGGTCTCGATCTCTTGACCTCGTGATCCACCCGCCTCGGCCTCCCAAAGTGCTGGGATTACAGGCTTGAGCCACCGCGCCCGGCCTAGCCCATTTACCTTTAAGGTTAATATTTTTATGTGTGAATTTGATCCTGCCATTTTGATGCTAGCTGGATATTTTGCCCATTAGTTAACGTTTTTTTTTAAATTGTGTTGATGGTCTTTACCATTTGATATGCTTTTGGAGTGGCTGGTACTGGTTGTTCCTTTCCTCGTTTAGTGCTTCTTTCAGGAGCTCTTGTAAGGCAGGCCTAGTGGTGACAAAATCTCTCAGCAATTGCTTGTCAATAAAGGATTTTATTTCTCCTTCACTTATGAAGCTTAATTTGGGTGGATATAAAATTCTAGGTTGAAAGTTCTTTTGTTTAAGGATGTTGAATATTGGCCCCCACTCTATTCTGGCTTGTAGAGTTTCTGCTGAGAGATCCGCTGTGAGTCTGATGGGCTTCCCTTTGTGAGTAACCTGATTTTTCTCTCTGGCAGCCCTTAGCATTTTTTCCTTCATTCCAACCCTGGTGAATCTGATGATTATGTGCCTTGGGGTTGCTCTTCTTGAGGAATATCTTTGTGGTGTTCTCTGTATTTCCTGGACTTGAATGGTGGCCTGACTTGCTAGGTTGGGGAAGTTCTTCTAGATACTATCCCGAAGAGTGTTTTCCAACTTGGATTCATTCTCTCCGTCACATTCAGGTACACCTATCAAATGTAGATTAGGTCTTTTCACATAATCCAATATTTCTTGGAGGCTTTGTTCATTTCTTTTCACTCTTTTTTCTCTATTCTTGCCTTCTCATTTTATTTCATTGAATTGTTCTTCAATCTCTGATATCCTTTCTTTTGCTTAGTTGATTCGGGTACTGAAACTTGTGTATGTTTTGCGAAGTTCTCGTGCTGTGCTTTTCAGCTCCATCAAGTCGTTTATATTCTTCTCTAAGCTGTTTATTCTAGTTAGCATCTCATCTAACCTTTTTTCTAAGTGCCTAGTTTCTTTGCATTGGGTTAGCACATGTTCTTTTAGCTCTGAGAAGTTTATTACCCACCTTCTGAAGCCTGTTTCTGTCAACCCATCCATCTTTGATCCCTAGCTGGTGAGGAGTTGTGATCCTTTGGTGGAGGAGAGGCATTCTGGTTTTTGGTGTTTTTATCCTTTTTGCACTGGATTCTTCCCATCTTAGTGGCTTAATCTACCTGTGGTCTTTGTAGTTGGTGACTCAGATGGGGTCTCTGAGTAGATGTCCTTTTTGTTGATGATGAAGTTCTTTCTTTCTGTTTCTTAGTTTTCCTTCTAACAGTCAGGACCCTCTGCTGCAGGACTGCTGGAGGTCCACTCCAGATCCTGCTTGCCTGGGGATCACCCACAGGGGCTGCAGAACAGTTAAGGGTTGCTGCCAGTTTCTTCTGCTGTTATCTTCATCCCAGAAGGTACCTGCCAGATGTCAGCCTGAGCTCTCCTTTTTGAGGTGTCTCTTTTGGGTATACAGGGTTCAGGGAGCTGCTTGAGGAGACAGTCTGTCCCTTATAGGAGCTCAAGTGCTGTGCTGGAAGCTCCACTGTTCCGTACAGAGCTGCTGGGCAGGTACTTTTAAGTCTGCTGCAGCAGAACTCATAACCGCCTCTTTTCCCAGGTGTGCTGTCCTAGGAAGGTCAGCTTTATTTATAAGTTCCTGTCATGCTGCTGCCTTTTTTCACAGGTGCCCTGACCCACAACAAATACAGCTAGTGCTCAACTTACGACCACGATTGGGACCGGCAGACTGGTCGTAACACGATTTGGTTGTTAGTTGAGTAGCTATATGTACAATTGAAATGGTGCACACGGAGATGGTAGTGCTGCCAGAAGCTGGTCCGCACTGTCGTACGCCCAGCTGGGCAACGTCTACACTGCCAGACGCGGAGCAGTCGTGGCTAGCGATTATGGTCATAAGTTGCATAGGTCGTAAGTCAATCAATACCTGTAGTCTAGTAACAGTCTGCCAGCAGAGGTGTTGCTGAGCTGCCGCAGGCTCTGCCCAGCTGCTGTGTAAACTGCCTAGGTATTAGCAGACTGCCTCGGTAGTGGTGGTCGCCCTTCCCTCCGCGGATCTGGACCGTCCTGGGTCCAGCTGCACTTGCTGCGAAACTCTCAGTACAGTGTTTCAGATTGCTTGTTTTGTGGGGGTGGTACCCGCCAAGCCAGATCGCCTGGCTCCCTGTCTCTGCCCCTCCTTTCAGTTGAATGGGCAACTCTGTCTCCCAGGTGTTCCAGGAACAAATTGCAATGGCCACCCAGATTTGTGTGAGTTTCTGTATGCCAGCCCAGCCCCGGCTGAAACCGCCATGCTGAAAACTCGTGGCGCTTTTTGGTGCACGAATCTCCTGGTCTGTGGGCAGTGAAAATTTGTTTGGAAATATGGTGGGCACTCACCCTCTGTGTTGTTCTTGCTGGGAACTGCACTCTGGAGCTGTTCCTATTTGGCCATCTTGGATCCTCCCAAGTTAGTAGGTTTCTAACAAAAGAATGGGTTGAGGGTGGGTCAAGAGGTTAAGAATAGGGTTTAGTTAAACAAATAAAACCAACAAACAAACTCTGAGGCCATTTCACCCTCTGTCATGTTACTAGCATCACAGAACCAAGAAAGGAAGATCTGGCTGTCCTTTGTCCCCTGTCTTTCTCAGCCTGCCCTTGCCCTTCTGGATTACTTATTTAGATAGCAAGAAAACAAAGTAGAAAAAGGAGATTTCTGTACCTTATCACAATAAAGGCCATGTATGACAAGGCTACAGCTAATATCATAATCAATGGTGAAAAACTAAAAGCTTTTCCTCTAAGATCAGAAATCAAACAAGGATGCCCCCTCTTGCTACTTCTGTTCAACATAGTACTGGAAGTCCTACCCAGAGCAATTATGCAAGAAAAGGAAATAAAGATATTGAAACTGAAAAAGAAGTAAAATTTTCTCTGCAGATAACATGATATTATATACAGAAAGCATTAAAGACTCTACCAAAAACCTGTTACAACTAATAAATGAATACAGTAAAGTTAGAGAATACAAAAATCAACATACAAAAGTCAGTAGCACCTCTATACACTCATAATGAACTACCTGAAAAAGAAATCAAGGAAACAATCTCATTTATATTAAACTAAAAACTACTTAGGAATAAATTTAACCACAGAGGTGAAAGATCTGTGCATTGAAAATTATAAAACATAGATGAGGCCAGGCGCAGTGGCTCACACCTATAATCCCAGCACTTTGCAAGGCCAAAGTGGGCAGATCACTTGAGCCTGGGAGTTTGAAGCCAGTTTGTGAAGCATGAAGAAATTCTGTATCTACAAAAAAAATTTAAAAATTATCCAGGTGTTGTTACATGTGACTGTAGTCCTAGCCAGTTGGGAGTCTGAGGTGAGAAGATCACCTGAACTCAGGGAGATTGAGGCTACAATGAGCCATGATCATGCCACTGCACTCCAGCATGGGTGACAGAGTGAGGCCCTGAGTCACACACACACACACACACACACACACAAAAGATGCAGAAAATTGAAAATGAAAATATTCCATGTTCATGGATTGGAATAATTAATATTGTTAAAATGTCTACACTATTCAAAGCAATCTATAGAGTCTTCAATGCAATCCTCAATGTAATCCTTATTTGAAATTCCAATGGCATTTTTCACAGAAATTTGGAACAAGAATTCTAAATTCATTTGGAAACACAAAATATTCCAAAAGGCCGAAGCAATCCTGAGCAAAAAGAACAAAGGTGGGGTATCAAATACCAAACTTCCAAATATACTACTAAGCTATAGTAATTAAAACAGCATGGTACTGGTGTAAAAACAGACATACAAACCCAGGGAACAAAATAAAGATCCCAGAAATAAACCCACACATTTATGGTCAATTGATTTTTAATGAAGGTGACAAGAACACACAATGGAGAAAGAACAGTCTCTTCAATAAGTGGTATTGGGAAAATAGTATATCCACATGCAGAAGAATTTATTTGATCCCTTAGCTAACACTGCATGTGCAAAATAATTCAAAATTGGCTAAAGACTTAAATGTAAGACCTGAAGTTATAAATCTACTAGAAGAAAACATAAAAAAAAAAACTTCTTGACATTTGTCTGGGCAATGACTTTTTTGATATAACCCTAAAAGCACACCCAACAAAAGCAAAGGTAGACAAATGGTATTGCACAAAAAGCTTCTGGGCTTCAGGAAGTTCTTTGTAAAGCATATATTTGATAAGGGGTTAATATCCAAAACATAAGGAACTCTAACAACTCAAGAGCAAGAAAGCAAATACCACAGTTTTTTAATGAGCAAAGGATGCAAACAGATATTTCTCAAAAGAAGACACACAACTGGTCAAAAGGCATATGAAAAAATGTTCAACATCACTAACATCAGGTAAATGCAAATTAAGTCCACAATGAGATATTACCTCACACCTGTTAGAATGGCTGTTATTAAAAAACAAAAGATAAGTATTGGCAAGGATGTGGAAGAAAGGGAGCCCTTCTAAATTGTTAGTGGGAATATAAATTAATAAAGCCATGTGGAAAACAATGAGATTCCTCTAAAACATAAAAATAAGAATTACCATATCATCCAGCAATCCCACATCTGCATATATGTCCAAAGGAAATGAAATCACTATTGAAGAGATATCCTTACTCTCATGCTCAATGCAGCATTATTCGCAATAGCCAAAATATGGAATCAACCTGAGTGTCTATCAGTGAATGAATGAATAAAGAAAATGTGGTGTACATATACAATGGAATATTATTCTGCCTTAAAAAAAAAAAAGAAATCCTGTCATCTACAACATAAATGTACCAGAGGATGTTATACTAAGTGAAATAAACCAGGCACAGAAAGGCAAATATTGTATGATCTAATTTATATCCTGTGCCGAATCTACAAAAGCCAAACTTATGGAAGCAGAAAGTAGAACAATGGTTGCCAGAGGCTGAGGAGCTGGGGAAATAGGGAGATGCTGGTCAAGGGTACAAACTTTCAGTTACAAGATGAATGTGTTCTGGTGATCTAATGTACAGCACAGTGACTACAGCTTATAAAATTACATTGTTTACTTGTAATTTGCTAAGAGAGTAAAGTTAAAATGTACTCACCACACACATAAAAATTATCAAGTATGTGAGGTAATATGTTAATTAGCTTGATTTAATCATTTCACAATGTATACATATATCAAAACATCATAAATAGAGACAATTTTATTTGTCAGTTTTACCTCAATGAAGTTGGGGGGAATAATAAATCGCTCTATTAATGAAAAACAAGGAGGCTCGTGTTCATATAGTCCCCTCTCTAGATCCTCGCATGTCTGCCTCCCTGTCATCTGTCTCTTCTGCTCACGTGTCTCCATCCCAGGGCCATTTCCTTAAGTCCTTCAGTTCTTCCTCTGGGTGCTGTGATGGCCTCCTTGCCCCAAATCCTTACCCCTTTACCTCATTGTCTACCATACCCCTAATAATCCCTTAAAGCCCACCTCTGACTCAACTCTGTTGCTCTTCATGCAAACTCAGTGTTTTCCCTTTGCCTTTAGGATGGAGCTCAAGTTTCTTGAAGTGCCTTGCTTGTAGGGACTTCCTGATATGACTCTGAACTTCCAGCCCTGAACTTCTGATTTCCCTGGGGAATGCATCATTTCTCATCTACAGGCCTTTGAATATGCCGTTCCTTTCCTGGAATGCTCTGCCTCTCACTGACATCCCCACACCCACTCCCACAAACCATGTTATTCCTCCAGGAAGCTTCCCTCCACCCCCATTAGATTGGTCCATCTTCCTGTACACTTCATTGGTGTCTTGTGTTTATTCTCACCAAAGCTGCAAGATATTGGCCTTGTCATTATTCTGACTCTCCAAAATCTGTAAACTCACTGAGAGCGGGAGCTGTGTCACACCCATTGATGTATCTCTAGTGCTCGCCACATATCATAGGCACTCAATAAATATTTCTAAATAAACAATTGTCCTTAAGGATGATGGCTTTTTAAGGTTTTGGAGCCATTTAAGGATCCTCCAAAAGCTCTCTAAATTAATGACAACTAAGTATTTAGTTAATATATTTAAGAGGTAGCATGTTTGTTTTAGTTATGTTTCAATGTATGATAGAGCAGAGTTTTATACTGCTCATTGTCATCCGAGTACTGTTTATAATCCATGTGTGTACTGGCAGGGACCAAGTGGAGTAAAGAGGCCAACACTGTAGCCAGCAAACTCGCATTCTGGTTCCAACTTCTTCCCCCAAATGACTGCAGCATTAGCCAAGGAGTTAACCCTGCGCCCTAGTTTCCTTTCTATAAAATAAAGGATGACCTCCAAAGCTCCTCCGAACTTTAAACATTCTGTGAATTGAAGCACAATTTTATGATTTACATGATTGTAGAGAATAAGCTGTCATGGCCTTGCTATGAAGCTCTGATTTATTTGATGCTAAATGTTTCACTGAGTACATAATGCTAAATTAAAGCAGCAGGGAAATTTGAACTATGTTTAAATGATCTGCTTTATAAATCGATTTTCAAGAAGGCATTGTGGATACTACCTATGTTAGCAAATCTAACACAGGTCTACAAAAAGATCTAACAGGAAGTTTATGGGCCAGAATGAGGCATGCCTATAAAAGTTCTAGGTACATAAGTATTCGATAAGTATCTACTGATTTGATCATTGATTAGATGTTCTGGTACTTCATGTCTTTTCTTGAACATATGTGGATTCTGATTATAATTCATTACTGACAAGAAAACTGGGAAACATAAGCACAAATTAATCATGCCAGTAATTTTAAAAAGGAGTTTTCATTATTATAAATTTATATTATTTCAATATGACCAGATTAAAAAATAACTGTTTTTATATCAATTATCTCTCATTTATATATGATTCTAATTATATAAATAAGGTCTATATAAAATATATCTTTTATAAATATATAAATACAAATGTAAAAGGGGAAAATACAGAAAATATAAAAGAGAAATAATAATTCCTCCATTATTAATATTTTAGCGTATCTGTTCCAGTTATTTATCTGCATATATTTTAACCTTGTCAGAATCAGTCTTAAGGTTACAGCTGAATACTTCACAGGCAATTTAATATTCTACTATACATCATTTGTAATAAATGCTTAGGATTTCCTATTGTTGGCACATTTTCAACATTTTATTATTTCCAGATCCATTAGAAATAATGCTATAATGAACATTTTTTTTTTACATATATCTTTGCCTATACTTCTGGTTATAACTTGAGATATATTCCTAGGGGTTTGTTTTCTAGGTCAAAGAATATAAAAGTTTTTAAGGCTCTTGAAATGTATTACAAAATTGCTTTCCAGAATGGCCCTGCCTGCTTACACTTCACCAACAGTGTTCAGGGAAGCCCTGATCTCAAATCCCCTGCCAGGATTAAATACAATTTTATGTTTCGTATTTACTAGCATGATATGGGAAAACATTCCCTCATTTTACTGAAGCTTGCATTTTTAACAGAGCAAGATGAAAGAAAAAGAAAGAGAGAGAAGAAAGAGAAAGAGGGAGGGAAGAAAGGAGAGAGAAGGAGGAAGGGAGGAAAGGAAAGAAAGGGGAAAGGAAGGAGAAAGTGAGGGAAAGAGAAAAAGAAAGAAAGGAGAAAGTGAGAGAGAGAAAGAGAGGAAGGAAGGAAGGAGGGAGGGAGGGAGGGAAGGAGAAAGTGAGGAAGTGAGAAAGAAAGGAAAGAAAGAAAGGAGAAAGTGAGAGAGAGAGAGAGAGAGGAAGGAAGGAACGGAGGGAGGGAGGGAAGGAGAAAGTGAGGGAGAGAGAGAAAGAAAGGAAAGAAAGAAAGGAGAAAGTGAGAGAGAGAGAGGGAGGGAGGGAGGGAGGAAATGAGGAGGAGACAGAGAGAGACAGAGAGACAGAAAGAAAAGAAAGGAAAGAGAGAAAGAAAAAAGCAAGAGAGAGAGGAAGGAAGGAAGGAGGGAGAAAGGCAGGGAGGGAGGGAAAGAGAAAGAAAGAAAGAAGAAAGAAAGGAGAGAGAGAAAGAAAAAAGAAAGAAAGAGAAAAAGAGAAAGAAAGAAAAGAAAGAAAGGAAATTAAGGAGAAAGTGAGAGAAAAAGAGGAAGGAAGGAAGGGAGGGCGGGCGGGAGGGAGGGAAGGAGAAAGTGAGGAAGAGACAGAGAGACAGAAAGAAAAGAAAGGAAAGAGGGAAAGAAAGAAAAAAGCAAGAGAGAGAGGAAGGAAGGAAGAAAGGGAGGGAAAGAGAAAGAAAGAAAAGAAAAGAAAAGAAAAGAAAAAAGAAAAGAAAGAAAAAAGAAAGAGGGAAAGAAGGAAAGAGAAAGAAAAAGAGAATTGTTTATATTATTCAAAACTGGAACACTGGATTTTTAAGGATTGAGAAGCACTGCTGCAGAGTTGGGAAATCATGATTGCCTTGGAATTTGGGGTTCCAGACTTTAGTCTCTTCAAATTTTCTTGACACCCATTGCCTCCACTGCCAGATAATTCACTACTCTCACAACAGGGCCTGGCTCTCAGACCCACCTATGGCTTTGCACTTTGAAGTGAGCATCAGCCATCCATCCTGGTGTTCTGCTAGGCGTCCTAGGAAAATGAACACAAGACTGATTCTTCTCTCACCCAACTTCAACATGCAATTTACCATTTCCAATGTCGCAAGACGGGGATTGCTGATGAGGAATAAAGACTTGCTCAGGGTCACAAGCACATTTGCAGGCCCTACTGACCAGCCGTCCCCTGGAAGAGTAGTTTCTGAGAAGTTTTAATTATAAGCACAGAAGCTGAGGGGAGGTCCTGCAGTGTGTCCCATCAAAGATAATGACTTTATTAACTACTGCTGTTCAACTGCACCCAGCTATGCATGTTTTCACTCTAAAAGGTCTTGGGCAACCAAAAGCAAATGATGGGATGGTCTTACTAAAATATTTATAGTCCTAAGGACACCCAGACTTATAAACCACTTGCCTCAGGAACAGAGACCAAGAACAGTTTTCAGTTTTCCACAAAAATTAATGCTCAAATTTATTATTTCACTTACTCCCTCCCCTTGCTCAATTTGTTTTCTATGTATGTATTTAGTACTTGTTTTAAAAAATATTATAGGACCACAGATATTTATTTTTGAGCATTAAGTAAAAATGTGGTCTTTGCACAGAGTTAATTGACAAGAAGCTACTATAAAACTTAGACCTCCGGGGCACTCACACCCACTGAAACCCCAGAAGTAAATACACCTAAAAAATGTCTGCCTTCATTTGGCCTGGCTGGACTTCTGGTTCTCACTCAGTTCTCTTTCATGTTTCTGTTCTTGCAGGATATGGTATGTCAATTACTCAGGCATCAACTATTGCTAATAGTCAAAATTGGAGATAATTCAATGGCCACATCATTGGCACAGGTTAGCTAGTGTCTTAGTTCATGAATAGAGGGAATATATAAAAAGCCTCAGAAAAGCGGCCATTTGGGAAAGAAAGGCAAGAAGAAAGGGGGTGGGGAGAAGGAGAGGCTCCGGATAAGGCCTGAGAATGCTCTATTTCATCTTATGTGCTTGAAAAGGAACCAGACTTTTTTTTTTTTTTTTTTTTTTTTTTTGAGACAAAGTTTCACTCTTGTTACCCAGGCTGGAGTGCAATGGCGCGATCTTTAGAATTCTCCCTTCTTCACCTATTTTGAAGGAGAGCAGTGTCTAAATGCTATCAGAGGTTCTGCTCCTGTTTCTAAAGAGGAAGCTCAACTATCTGCAGTTGCCTCGATGGGACACAGAACCAGGGATACCAGGGGATACTCAGGTCACTTCTCAGACCTTGTGATGAATCTCTCCTTCTCCTCCCCAGCCCCTTTCTCTTTCCCTTTCTTTCCCAGACAGGCTCTCTTCTGAGGCTTTTTTTTTTTTTTTTGAGACGGAGTCTCACTCTTGTTGCCCAGGCTGGAGTGCAATGGCATGATCTCGGTTCACTGCAACCTCTGCCTCCTGGGTTCAAGCGATTCTCCTGCCTCAGCCTCCCAAGTAGCTAGGATTACAGGCATGAACCATTGCACTCAGCCAATTTTTGTATTTTTAGTAGAGATGGGTTTTCTCCATATTGATCAGGTTGGTCTTGAACTCTCAACCTCAGGTGATCTGCTCGCCTTGGCCTCCCAAAGTGCTAGGATTACAGGCATGAACCACCACGCCTGGTCTGTATGTTCTAGTCTATACTTTTATCATTTAGAGTATACTCCTTTTACTAACAACAAAAAAAAAGTTAACCATAATATTTAACCAAAAGATTTTTAAAGTAAAAAATTTAAAAATCTCAAAAATAAAAAAAATGCTTATGGAATAAGGATATAGGGAAGAGTATTTTTGTACAGCTGTAAAATGTGTTTGTGTTTTAAGCTAATTGTTATTACAAAAGAGTCAAGATGTTAAAAAATTTAAAAGTATCTAAGGTGAAAAAGACATAGTAAGCTAATGCTAATATTATATTAAAGAAAAAATCGAGACCATCCTGGCCAACATGGTGAAATCCCATCTCTACTAAAAATACAAAAATTAGCTGGGCATGGTGGCATGTGCCTACAGTCCCAGCTCCTAGGGAGACTAAGGCAGAAGAATCATTTGTACCCAGGAGACGGAGGTTGCAGTGAGCCAAGATTATGCCACTGTACTCCAGCCTGGCAACAGAGCGAGACTCTGTCTAAATATATATATATACACACACATACATGTGTGTGTGTGTGTATATATGTGTGTGTGTGTGTATATATATATATATATATATATAAAATAAATTTAGTGTAGCTGAGGTCTACAGTGGTTATAAAATCTACAGCAGTGTATAGTAATGTCCTAGGCCTTCACATGCACTCACCACTCCCTCACTGACTCACCCAGAACAACTTCCAGTCCTGCAAGCTCCATTGGTGCTAAGTGCCCTCTACAGGTGTATCACATTTTATCTTTTATACTGTATATTTACTGTACCTTTTCTATGTTTAGATACATAAATACTTATCAGTTGTTAACAATTGTTTACAGTACTTAGTACAGTAACATGTTGTACAGATTTTTTACCTAAGAGGCAATAGACCATACCATATAGCCTAGGTGTGTAGTAGGCCACATCATCTAGGTTTATGTAAGTATGCTTTACAATATCAGCACAAAGGTGAAATCGCCTGGCTGGGTACAGTGGCTTAGGCCGGGCATGGTGGCTCACACCTGTAATCCCAGCACTTTGGGAGGCCAAGGTGGGCAGATCACGGGGTCAAGAGATCGAGACTATCCTGGTCAGGATGGTGACACCCCATATCTACTAAAAATACAAAAATTAGCCAGGCATGGTGGCACATGCCTATAATCCCAGCTCCTTGGGAGGCTGAGGCAGAAGAATTGCTTGAATCCAGAAGGCAGAGGTTGTAGTGAGTCGAGATCACGCCACTGCACTCCAGCCTGGAGACAGGGTGAGACTCTGTCTCAAAAAATAAATAAATCGCCTAATGACACATTTCTCAGAGCATAGCCCCATCATTAAATGATGCATGACTGTAGGAGGGAAAATTAGCTCTGCCAATAATGCTTTATGGATGATCAAAGCAAATATGATTCAAAAGATAAAGCGTTTAGGTAAAATAATGATTAAATTCTTAAAAATTTTCTTTATGTAGTTTTGCTGGTGACTGGAGTACATTCAAACAAAGAAACAGCAAAGAAGATTAAAAGGCCCAAGTTCAGTAAGTAAAATCACAATTCCTTGCTGGCATAAGGCTTGTTTCTCCCACATGGAGGGTTATTATACTTGTTTCAGATTATTTTTGTTTTGTTTTGGTTTTTGTCTCTATCTCAATTATTTCCACTTAGACTAATTAGTGATACTTATTAGTGATAAGTGTCTTATTATCCTGACCACATTCCAAAAAGTGTTTCAGACAGGGGTCCTGAGTCCTGACTTTAGGATAAAAGATATGTAGTTCCCCTGCACTAGAAAAACTCAAAATGCACATACAAAGACCAGGCAACCCCAAGTCTCTATGACTAAGTGGAATAAGTTAGCCCTGACACTGAAATGCTGTCTCAGGTCCCCATACCAGAAAATTTAGTTTGGCTAATGCAAAGGTCTAGCAAACCTACCCACCTACCAACAGGCACTGGGATCAGAAGGCCAATCTCACAAAAAAGCCCATGTGATTTTACACCCCATCAATGGAAGGAGAAAAAAAAAATTCATTTCTGAGTGGAGTATCTGTTAAAATTAGATGACAGAAAATCTGGAATAAGGCCAGGGGCATTGGTTCACTCCTGTAATCCCAGCACTTTGAGAGGCCGAGGCAGGCGGATCACTCGAAATCAGGAGTTCAAGACCAACCTTACCAACATGGGGAAACCCTGTCTCTATTAAAAATTCGAAAATTACCTGGGCATGGTGGTGCGTGCCTATAATCCCAGCTACTAAGGAGGCTGAGGCACAAGAATCACTTGCACCTGGGAGACGGAGCTTCCAGTGAGCCCAGATCATACCACTGAACTCCAGTCTGAGCCACAGAGTGAGACTGTGTCTCAGAAAAAGAAAACAGAAAGAAAAGAAAATATGAAATAATAGATGCTTACTTAAGACTGCAGTTTCTTTCTCTCTCCGTGTCTTAGCTTTTATGGAAGTTCTAGTCTCCAGGGACCCAGACTTCTGTCTTCTAATTCTGCCAATTTGTTGCCCACAATGGCTGCCCAAGCTCCATTTATCATGTACACATTCCAGTCAGTAGGAAGGGATGAAGAAGGGTACATAATAGTGATGCAGGCTTTTTCTTCTCAGTCACTTTGCAAGCCAGGGAACCCCTAGCCAGTGGGTGATGCCTCACCTGGGCTTTGCTTGGCCGTACTGGCATGCCCCAGCCCATCAGTGTTATGGCTTGTACCTGTGTTCAGCGGCTCCTGAGCTCTTGTACCATACCCAAGAAGAATGAGGATAAGCTGGACATGGAAGAGTGAGGAGGGCTGAGACGAATTTTATTGAGTGACGGAACAGCTCTCAGCTGAGAGGGGATGTGAGGGGTGGCTCCCCTAACAGAAGGCGTGAAAGTCCCTCATATGGCTGGGTCTGGGGACTTTTATGGACTCAGAATGAGGAGTGGATGCTGATTGGTTTGTGAGTATGCAAAAAAGATTAAAGCGAAGATACCACTCAAAGGTGGGCAGGACAGTGTAGAAAACCAAATAGGGAAAGGGTAGGTTTATGTAAAATAGGTGAAGGGTAGGGATCCATCAGAGGAAAGCGCACCAAACGGGAAGACAGGTTCTCAATCCAGTCTGAGGATTTAACTTGTAGCTTGGCTTTCAGCCTTTTAACTGTTTTCAGCTTGGAGACACGGTTTTACCAGGGACCTGTCCGTATCTGCCTAGGCATTTGGCTGCCTCCAAATAGCTCTCCAAATACCAATCTCAATAGCTCCCTTTAAAGGTACATCCAAAAAGTTCAATATAACCCCTCTCTTTAAGTACTATTGGCCAACAACAGTAAGGGAGAGTGGGAAATGTCTTGATTTTAAACATTCACATCCGTTGCTACAAGTAAGGGGTATTATTACTAAGAAAAAAGAGAAGAATGGACATTGGGAAATAACTCACAGAAGGAGACACAGATGGAAAACTCACATTCAAATAAGCACACTGGGATATCTTTATTCAAATTTGTAGGCTTGATGAAGGCTTAAGTTAAAGCGTGTTTATAAAGAACCATAAAAAAAGGCTTTCAATATAGCCAATGTTCTGTGCTCTCCACAACTGAAACTTTCTTTATAGGCATTAAATTTAGGTGCCTTGAAATCAGCCACATTAATCATTTGAAATAAAAGAAAGATTTGCTTCATACAACCTCCTTTTTTCTTCTGCTCTTTAAACCTTCCATGTGAGATTTCCTGTTGAAATGAGACCTAAAGGGCAACCATCCACAGCCTGCTAGTCTGAAATACTAAAAAGGAATCAGTTGTTTATTTATTTCTGTCAGGACCAAGAGCCAAGAGGATGGGCCCTGGGGTAGATGTGTGTTCCAAACAATGATTAGGTTAATATGGAGACAAATGCATGCCCAAGTGTGAATTCCTTTGGGCTGTTTCCAGTATCTTCATTAACTCATATACAAAAATCATAAAAGGTTCCATGATTACCATGACAACAGTTTGCAGTGACTATGAAAGTCTGTGCTACATGACCCATGGGCAAACCACTTTGAGAGATCTCGAATGGATTGAATTTCTGATATGCTAAATTCTAGCCTTATTCTCAAAATCTCCCTAGTGATACAGCACATTGGAATCAATAAATGCACGAGGTCTCTTCTCTAATTAGGAACTCTGGCACAATTATTAAATAGGGGAAAAAAAAGATACAATCAAGGTAATTGGATATTCCCAAACCAAGAAGATATCTGATTCTTGACCTCCAGAGTATTCTCAAATCATAGTCTATAGCTTGAGGCCAAAGTCATTCTCTTTTTTTTCTTTTTTTTTTTTTTTTCCTGTTCAACATTGTCTGCTGCTGGGGGAAGTGACTAATGGCAAAGAAGGCACATTATTCATACATTTTATAAGCATTTATTGGGTGCTAGCCAAGTACCAGGCACTGTGTTAGACACCCATAAACAACAGCAATCCAGACTCAATCTATGCCCTCACAGAGCTCATCATCTAGGATGGACGAAAGACAAGTCAACAGGAAATGACAGTGTCCTATATAAGTGCTAGGACAAGAGGAGCTAAAGGTACTCAGAGAATAAGGAAAAGAAGTTGTGTATCTGGGAGGGCTTCCTGGAGGAAATGACACACACTGATTCTGAAAGCTAAATAGGGATTGGCCAGGCAAAAATGAGGAGAAAAGAGTATAATAAGCAGACAGAACACACCATGCCCAAGGCCTGAAGAGTAGAAAGAGCTAAAAAGAAGTTCAACATACAGAAATAGAGAGTAGAAGGTGAATGTGTTGAGGAAAAAGATGAAAAGCAAGCAGACACCAGATGGTGAAGAGCTTTACTGCCGTGTTCAGGGGATCTGGACTTCACCAAGAGGGCAATGGAAAGTATCTTCATGTGGGTTATTTTGGTTGCAATTAGCAGAAATCCAAGGCCAATCTGCTTAAGTAAAAATGGGGATTTGGGCAGGACCTGGGGTAGCTCACAGAACCCAAGGCAGGAAATGCAGCTGGAACTTCCTCAGGTTGGACTGTAGATGGAAAGGCCTCAGGAACCAGCGCCCCTGCTTCTCTCTGTGCATCTGCCCTCCCTCCCCCACCAACCCCCATCCTTGTCTCTCAGTCGTGGTCCCAAATTCCTGAGAGAGAGAATCTAATTGCATCAGGCTAGGCTGGCAGGGGGTCCACCCTATAAAAGAAGCATGGTCCTCAGAGAATAGTAAAGTGTGAAGGAAGGTGGTGTTAGGGAAATGAAACAATCCTGCCAACATTAACAACAACTCCTTTGTAGAAATATTTGAAGATACGAAGAGGAAAGAGAGAGAATACAATTTATGAGTGAACATTACAGATTTACATCCATATATATAGTATGACAGAGTGTACAAAGTCTGGACAGAATTTCACACAAGTTTATATAGTAAGTTGGAAGACAGACAATTACAATGCCTCTTGCCGCTCTGGAGGTGAGTACTTGCAGATTCTTACAGAAGGCCAGAGCCCTCGCATTGTAAAATCAAAAGGCTGGCCTCTTAGGTCTTTCGTCTTTAAGAAAACATCCTAAGAGGACAGGGTGGTGGGGGGCAGTGGGCTTCTCTCCTCTTCACTAAACAAAGCTTGATCATCTAACCGTTAGCACTGATACGTCAAAAAATATCTTATAGGATGCTACCAGAGAGTTTTAAACAGAAGGTGAAATGATAAAAGCAGGGCTTTAAACAAATCACTTTAGCTTTAATGTGAGATTGCACTAGGTCAGTGGTCCTCAATGTGTGGCTCCTGGACCGGCAGCATTAGCATCACCTGGGACCTTTTGTCTCAAGCAGCCCAGACTTCCTGAGTCAGAAACTGCAGGGGTGGGCCCAGCAATCTGTGCTTTAACCAGCTCTCCAGGTGATTCTGACGACTTGTAAAATGTGATAACCAGCAGACTAGAGAGAGAACCAAGATGAGGGCTTCTTGCAGATATGAATGCGAAATCATTTAGGTAGGTTCCCTTTACTGCCCTCCAACCTCTCTTTTAGAGGCCCTCAGTTTTCATCAATGTTTTTTCAAGAATCACAATCTTCATGACCCAGAAGTTTTAAGTCAAATAGCAAGGAGAAGGTAATTTGGTATGTCGGTCAGTGAGTAATTTCCTGACCCCTCCCAGACAGGGGGCACTGTCCTAGAGTCTTGAGGATCTAGTGCCTGAGGCACAGTGACACTAGTTGGCAGGGCCGGATTTCAAATTCAGGGCTGGGGGAGGTTCAACCCCTGATGTTTCCCCAGTGGCCTCCTCTCAAGCTGGGTGGGACTAAAGAAAGAATGAGGTGTCTGTTGCCTGGGAGCGGATGAGGGTGTTGCATAATCAAAGCCTGGCCAAATAGAAAGTAGAAGACATACAGGAAAAATGGGAGAAGGAGGAGCCTAACTGTCTTCCTTGGGCTTGGCTTGAAAATGTCTGCCATTCTAGTATACCTTTTCTCCCTACTCATAAGGTTCCCACTGATATTGGTAGTTGTCTCTTTCACTCCTCTTTCCTTTCTTTCTCACTTCTTTGTCTTTTCATCCCCTTTTCCTTCTTTGCATTTCTTTGGCCTGTCCATGGCCTCCAGTGCCCCTCATGGATATTCCTTAGCACCACTGGGGGGGCCCTTTGGACCAAGAAGATAATACTTAAGAACATGTTGAAAATAATCTGGGATGGGGGTCTTACAAAGAAGAAAAGCAAATATATTTTTTAAAAATTGGATGGATTCTCACAGCTCTACTCCATAAACCCATAGGCCCATTCATTCCAAGCTAATATTTTGCTTTTATGTGCTGAGTTGTATTGGGTACAATTTTATCCCACCATATTTGGCTTATCACATTATTTTCTAAATCAAATTAAGTCTGACTCCAAACTGCCAACTGCTGAGGTGAGGGGTGGAATTCAAATTCCTAATTACAATGGCTTCCTCCCTCTCTGCAGCAGAGACGGCTTGTGCAGGCTTGTGCAGTCTAGAAGATTCAGGTTGGTCCCTCAGCTGCTCAGCGTCCAAGTCCATGTTATCTTTGGGAGGTGGGCAGCTCCACTGTTTCTTGGATGTTGGGATGTTAGCAGAGGTGGGGAAGCCCTGTACCTAAAGCTCCATCTCAAGGTGCATCGCACCAGGTGCTGCCCTGAGGTGGTACTCCTCAAAGCAGCAGCTAGGGCAAGGGAATATTTCCTTTACTGGAACCTATTTGGGCACTCCCACCTCCCCAGTCTTAGAAGATCATTGAGTCTCCATTACTTTTTGGGCTGAACAAGCCCAATGCTCTGAAACAAGGGGAATTTGGAGAGTCTACTTTTCAAAGCCTGGAGAGAGTGTTGTCTTCGTGACACACTGCCCTCTCTCCTGCAACCTTGAGATCCAGAGGTAGGAAAATATGAGCCTGTCTACCTTCTTAGAATAGTAAAAGGGAAAAAATGCAATGGGAAGAACATAAGTTAATGACTTAATAAATTAACGGGCTGTTTAATCCAAGGTAGAGTTTACCTTACTGCACTAATGAGTATTTTATCACTTTATTTTTAGAGGTGACATTTTCAAGGCTCTCATTTTCCTGATAAGTCTTAGAGCCATAGATCTAACCTTAGCCAGAGGTACCTTTGTGATAGGTTTAGTCAGCATAAACCTACTCAAGCAGTTTCTAACAAATTACCAAAATGTGGCTGCATTTTTCTTGATTGTTTAAGGCTACAGATAAAGATTGAAGGGCTTAGATCTGTTCATAACACACTTCTCCTATGGCAGTCTTAATACCTTATACATTTTAAGGATTAATTTCATTTATGTGTAGGTTACACAGTCAAAAAAGGCCTACTCTTTAACTTATGAGCCTTTCAGTCTATACTGTAATAAACACATAATCTATTTTCACATAAATTATGTCCACCAGACTCTAGAACAATTCCTGCCTGGCAGAGTGTCTGTGCTAGAGAGAGAAAAGCTTTCAAGTTGTAAAATCTCATCAATGGCTTTTTCACACATAATGAAGCTGCAGAAGAGCCCCAGATGCAATGGCCTTAGTCCGAAGTACCGTCAGGTGAGATCACATTAGGAATTATCAGGGAGCCACTGATAATTCCATGCAGCGGGTTACTGGCCACCCATCCTGCAAAGTCTGTGACCTCAGTAAGCATCCATCTTGTAAAAGACAAAAGTATGCAAAGGGAGGCCTTGCTGGACCCAACCCCTATCCCGAACACACACTACTAGGTTAGATACCTCCTGTGTGCACTGCACTTTTTCCATCAAGTACAGATACTGCTTGACTTACAATGGGGTTGTGTTTCGATAAGCCCATAGCAAGTCAAAAATGCATTTCATACCCTGAAAAACCTTCCATAAAGTCAAAAAATCATAAGTTAAACCATTGAAAATCAGGGACTCTCAGTATTTACCACATATTACAGTGTGTCTTCCCAGCAAGACCAAAAGTACCATGAAGATTCAATTGGTACTCATTAGGGAATTGCTGGATGTATGGACAAATGAACAATAAAACAAAAGCCACTATAAAATAAAGCAGAATGCAGTAAATTCTATAGGAGAATAACAAACAAGGAGTCTACAGTAGGAATCCTACTGGTCTTATGAAATAATATTCAAGATAAGACCTGAAAAATAAGTGAATTTTTACAGGCAGAGGTTGGGAAAGGGCTTTCCAGGCTGACTAAGCACAGATACCATGGGGAGCAAGTGGAGGATGAGATCAGGAAGCAGTGAATGGCATGTTTGGGTTTAAGTGTTGAGGAATCATGGAAATGCAGCTGGAAGTTGGGTTAGGACCCACCAGGCAATGCCAATCTGAGTTTTTTTTCTTCATCATTCACTAGAGGGTGGGGACTCCTGAGAGTTTTCTAAGCAGGAAATTTACATGATGAAGGCAACAATCAGTGACATAAACAAGATATTCTCCACAGGCAGTAAAGCTACGTTCTGAAATATTTCCATTTACGTTGGAGTCTGTTGAAATAGACTTAATTTGGGGTGAAATGTACAACATGTAATTCACATAGTTCTCTCCAATGAATTAATCCTAATACTTTGTAAGGCATGGAAAAATTTTTGCAATCAACCTTGAAAAGTAGATGATTCCTGAACCTACTGCCTTGGGCATGAAGAGGTAATTGTTCTGGGACTTAGTTACTTAGTGCATTGGACACTGATGAAGAGAAATACAGCTCCATGGGTGTAAGATCTGGTATAGCATGCACACAACTTCTTGGGTACATTTATGTGTAGCAACTTGTAAGTAATCTCCAGTGTTTGCTTGCTTCTTAGACACCTGGCACCAACACCTGTGTGTTATCCACACCGATTGGCATGTGGGCCCTTTCTCAGACCATGAAAAAGGAAGAGAATTAACTTTCTAGCCCTTCTTCTGATATGTGGGTGAGAAAGAAGGCAGAGACTCTCTGTGTTACAGATTTTTAGTTGAGTAGACTCTACCATGGCAATTCTCAATAACAGGAATCAATACATGGAAAATTACACTAGAATGGTTACTTTGCAGGCATTTGGGATAGATGCACAGATACATGCATGTATTCACATAAACACACACACACACACGCACACACACACGCACACACACACACAACCTATTTGCCAGATATATACTGCATTCACCCACTCGTGATGGTCAGCAATCTTCAAGTTCAGAAAAGCTTGTAAGATTAGACAGAAGAAGCACAGTTTAACTTCTTCCCTTCAGTCATGGAAGAGGCAACCAGGTCGAGCTGGCAAAGCTGTGGGTTTATAGGCCTGAGTTCAGATCTTAGTTCTGCCACTTGGTATCGGAGCTTAAATAAACTAACTTGCCTCTCTGAAAAATGAGGACAAATGCCTTTTTAGGGTTTTGTAAGGACCAAGTGAAAGAACCTGTATTAGGGTTCTTTGTAAACTAAAATACGTATTTTTAGAGACACAAACTTCTGCAGCTTCCCCAAAACTGTGTTGCCACAGGCCAGTTACCTTCTGTCATCCAATCACTCCATTCATTCATTTATTCATTCAGCAGACATTCTTTTGAACAGCAGTGAATGAAACAGACAAAAGTCCCTGCCCTCATGAAGTTTATGTTCTAGCAGACGAATGAAGATGTAACTGGAACTGGGACCTGAAAGGTAGTAACATTCAAACAGATGAAAGGAAAAGGCTTTCAGATGTGAAAAATGATTCAAGCTAAGTTTGCAAAACAACATGCATTTAGAAAGCGGAGACTTTATTGGCAAGTATTGGCAAGCCCAGACGTTCCGTGGAAGAAACTGTGGAAAGGCCTTAAGGATTTTGGAATTTTTCCTAATGGCAGCAAAAACCTAGTGACAGTTTTTGAGCAAAGATTCAATGTGATCAAAGACTGCTTAAGAAAAATGGATACGAATGCTTTGCAAAAGAAGGCACTACAAAGGAAGAATTAAAATGACCTAGATGTCAGGATCACGGAGAGCAATGCATTCATCTTCAAATTAATGATATTTTTATTTCATTAAACTAAGAACTTTTTGCATAATTCTCTTAAAAATGAGATTTTAGTTGAATATCACAGTCCAACAAAAGTGACTTTAATATTAAAAGTTTTCATGCATAAGTGTTTTTTATAATTCTTCTTCATTAAAAAATATTAAAAATAATCATTCTTCCTCATTAACAGACATGAGGCAGGCTTACAATGATTGCCTGTTGATAAGGAAACGTGTTTTCCAGAAGCAATGTGGCTTGCCTGGGATCACTAAAAAGTTGAGTGGCAAAATAAGGAATCTACAGTTTGCTTTGGCCTACTACTTAACTGGCTTATTTTATGTGTCATCATCTAATAATCACTGTTATTAGCCTAGGCAGGAGACCCAACCAATAGGAGAAATATTTCCAGTTCTTACTCTCAGATTCCAATTTTATACTAAACATTGACTCAGACAGTACCAGTTTTCTGTTCTGAGATGAGACCTTTTGCCCAGGAACCCTTGTGAGACCACTACAACAGACACATGAACCTCAGTGACCAGCATCTAAAGGTAATCCTAGAGTTCGATCTGATTTGCAAGTGGTACTCCTTTCCCTGTCGCTAGTTCCAAGGGGGTTTGGGAAGGAACCCTTGGCAGATACTGAGATGCTCTAATGTGATTTCTGATAAGAAAGTGAGAATGTCTATGAGAAGGCAAGATTATCTTAAGGAGTCATATGAGAAAGTGGGTGGTGGCCTGAAGGGAGAAGCCAGGCAGGTGGCCAAGCAACAAGTTTCTGTGCAAAGATTCCACTGAAGAGTTCTGAAAAGAACTTACAAATAATTTCTCACCTGAGGTTAGCTGTGGGGACACAGCATCCCCCTCTTACTGTTTTGGCATTTGTCAAATATCTTCCTGTTCCCTTTAGACCTAAGAATGATACTTTTTGAGCTGCCTTAATTTTAACTTGTCTTTTTAAGGAAATCTGATTTTCTGCACTTTTAGGATCAAACTCAGAGAAGGGGGAAGGGAGATATGAATAAATCTTAACAACCAAAGAAAGAGAGAAGAAAGCTAAGCTGCAAGCATTGAATAGTTCAAAGATATTTAGAGGAAAGGCCAAGATTCATTTCATTTGGGCCTTAGATGGAGAAGTGGAAGTTTCTTTGACTATTACAAGAAAACAGACTACCTCACAAATAACTGGGAAAACACTGTAAAGAAACAAACCATAGTTTCCATATACTTAAAGAAGAGCTGCCAGAAAGATGCAAATGCCTGCTTTTTCCTGGCTAAACACAGACATTACACTTTTTAATAATTTTGGCAATCACTCTGCAAGATTTAACTAGTTCACTCTCTCCAGCTTAATTTTCTGTACAAATTTAACAAATACTTTATCTTGAGCCACACTTTGATATTACTCCCTGTTTTTCCAAAGTGCATGAGCACATGTGCTTGATTTCATTTGTTTCCCCCTGTGAGACAAATCAGTGAGTTAATCTACCAATTTTACTAATCTGGTTAGGTGCAGATAAAGCAGATCTTATTTAAGGTATTTCCCTGGGCTTTGTAGAAAAAAAAAAAAGACAAGCAAACAAAAAACAAATGCCCTCTTAAAAAAAGAAGGGAAAATTGACTAGCAGAAAGTAAAATGTGACATTTGCCCTTGTCTTTTAAACCAATTATTTCACAGAGAATTCTATTGCATGTAATACGTGCACCCTGGAGTCTTTCAACAGGTTTGCTCATTGTCTAATACTCATGCAATAAGCTTCCAGACAGACTCATTTACACAACCCCAAAAGATTTGGTTGGTCTGACTGGAGATTCAAAATCTCAGAGTACCAGGGTCACATCAAAATTTAATCTCAATGCACACAGTTTGTTACCTCCTATTTCAAAGAACTAAGAACAAAAGAAATCTATCATTTTCTTTACCTCTAAAGGAGGAGATGCATTTGGGAGTGAGGAAGTGATCTGGAGAGTTGAACACACAGTTATATCCAGGAATCAAACAATTTGCTAATTTGAAGAGAGACCATGCTGGTGTCTTCAACCCAAAATTTGCCTTTAAAAAATACTCTTAAGACTCAAAGTAGTAAACGTAGCCTTGAGTATCAGAGTTTAAAAGGATGAAAGGTAAAAAGAAAATAGCCAGTGAAGAGGCAAACTTTGATGGGGAGAATGAAACCACAAAACTGTTTCAAGCACAGTGCTCTACTTCTTAATGTAAACCACAAATTGCTTAAGCCTGTGATCAAACTCAACCCCTTGGTTCCCCGGAGAAGTTCCCTGTTGCCCCAGCCGTGAGTAGCAAAGATGGTCTGGGATGGGTTTTTAAGAAAAGAGCAGAAAACTTCAGTTCTCCCTCCAGCCTGAATGAAATGCAATTCTCCTCATTCAGGTACACAAGGGTTAAAAAGAGTATGCTTTTTAGATACAGCTGGAAGCCATTAGCAACTCTGAGACCATCTCAGGAACCCAGTTAGAGGGTGGGTGGCCTGGCAGAGCTCCTGGATCCAAGAGTCTGTGGATTACAGACTCTTAGCATTGGAAGGGGTTTTATTCTACCTCTCACCCAATGTAGAAATCCTCTCTATAACTGTTCAGTCTCCACTTGCATACTTCTATCAACAGGCCACTCACTGCTTCCTGAGGCAGCTCTCTCCTTCATGGACAACTTCAATTCCTAGAAAGTTCTTCTTGGCAAAATTTGCCCCTATAGAAAGCCTGTTCTTTAAGTTCCAGCTCAACCTCTGACATCACAGGACACAGCAATCCTACTTGTAAAGATAACTACCAGCTGCCTCCAATTCTTGCTTCCTCATGCCCAAATGACCCATTTCTACAAACCATCCCTTTCATTTGGTAGTTTCCAGACCATTCCCAAGCCTGCTGCCTCTTTGGACTGTGTTAATGTTTGAGAGTCCCTTCTGAAGAATGGGGCTCAGAACTGCATACCTTCCCCGATCAAAGGGCACCAGTAAAGTGTCCTCTGGGGACCTTTTCCTTCAGGAGTGTCCTGTCCTGCCATTGACTCAAGATAACATTTCTGGCCACTGGAGGTGGGTGGTCTTTTCTCAGCATTCTCTGCTTTGTTAATTGATTATTTGAATAAGCACAGGAATCAGACTTTTGTTTTTGTTCTCAGCAGGTTAAATGCAATGGATGGTCACTGTGGTACTTTGGATCTGGGAAATGTCCTAATTACATCTTTGCTTTCGTTATAGGGAGGGGATGTAGAGTCAGCCTAGGCTCTAGCCCTTAGAGATTATGTAAATCAATAGTTAAGACCTAACAGAGCCACCCCATAGATAAACTAATAGCACAGGGTGTAATTTTAACCCCATTTTGTATTCCCAGCTGTGCCTCAGATCAACTGCGATGTCAAAGCCGGAAAGATCATCAATCCTGAGTTCATTGTAAAATGTCCAGCAGGATGCCAAGACCCCAAATACCATGTTTATGGCACTGACGTGTACGCATCCTACTCTAGCGTGTGCGGTGCTGCTGTACACAGGTGAGTGGCTCTGAGTTACTTAATAACACTAGCAATTGGCAGGGAGCTCCCATGCAGGGTTGCCATATTTAGCAAGCAAAAATATACAGATATTTTTTAGCTCAAAATTTAAATCTTCATTAAAAACTTATTTTTACTGGATATAGAAGTCTAGCCAACAGTTATTTTTTTCTTCCTTCATTAAGCACTTTATGCTTCATTGTCTCCTTGTATAGTTTCAGATGAGAAATCTGTATTCACTTTTTATCTTTGTTCCTCTGTTCATGTCATTTTTCCTTTGGTTACTTTTAAGATTTTCTCTTTATTATTTGTTTTCAAAAATGTGGTTATAACATGCTTTTGTGGAGTTTTTCTTGTTATCCTGATTGAGAGTCACAGAGCTTACATATTTCATCAGATTTGAGGATTTTAAGCCATTGTCTCCAAATATTCTTGTTTACTCTTGCCCCAGCCTCTCCTTCTGGAACTTTATGGTACACTACTTCAAACTATCCCACAGGTCACTGAGACACTGGTCTTTTTAAAAAAAAAAAAAAAAAAAAAAACTTTTATTTTAGATTCCAGGGGTACATGTATGTGCAGGTTTGTTACAAAGGTATATTACATGATGCTGGGGTTTGGAGTACAACTGAACCCATCACCAGGAAGTGAGCATAGTACCAAATACGTAGCTTTTCAGGCTTTGCCTCCCTCCCTCCCCCTTCTTCTATTCCCTAGTGTCTGTTGTTCCCATCTTTGCATCCATGAGTACCCCATGCTTAGCTCCCCCTTATAAGTTAGAACATGCAATATTTGGTGTTCTGTCTCTGCATTAGTTCACTTAGGATAATGACCTCCAGCTGCATTCATGTTACTGCAAAGGACATCATTTTGTTCTTTTTTATGGTTGATAGTATTCCATGGTATATATGTACCACATTTGCTTTATCCAATCCACCATTGAGGCACCTCAGTTGGTTCCATGTCTTTGCTATTGTGAATAGTGCTGCAACAAACATACTGGTGCATGTGGCTTTTTGGTAGAAGGATTTATTTTCCTTTTGGAATATACCCAGCAATGGGTATATATAATCAGCAATGGGATTGCTGGGTCAAATGGTTGTTCATTAGTTCTTTGAGAAATCTCCTAACTGCTCTCCACATTGGCCGAACTAATTTACATTTCCACCAACAATGTATAAGCACTCCCTTGTCTCTGCAGCCCACCAACATCTATTACTATTCTGGCTTTTTAACAAAAGCCATTCTGACTGGTGTAAGGTGGTATCTTGGTTTTGATTTGCATTTCTCTGATTATTAGTGATGAGTATTTTTTCATGTTTCTTGGCTGCTTGTATATTTTCTTTCGAGAAGTGTCTGTTCGTATCCCTTTGCCCATTTTTTAATGTGGTTATTTGTTTTTAGCTTGTTAGATTGTTTAAGTCCCTTACAGATTCTGGATATTAGGCCTTTGTTGAATGCAGTTTGCAAATATTTTCCCTCATTCTATAGACTGTCTGTTTACTTCACTGATAGGTTCTTCTGCTGTGCAGAGCTCTTTAGTTTAATTAGGTCCCGCTCATCAATTTTTGTTTTTGTTGCGATTGCTTTTGAGGACTTAGACACAAATTCTTTGCCAAGACTTAATGCTGAGAAGGGTATTTCCTAAGGTTTCTTCTATGATTTTTATAGTTTGAAGTCTTACATTTAGGTCTTTAATCCATCTTGAGTTAATTTTTGTATATGGTGATAGGGAGGGGCCCAGTTTTATTCTTTTGCATATGGATAGCCAGTTATCCCCAACACCATTTACTGTATAGGGAGTCCTTTCTCTATTGCTTATTTTTGTCAACTTTGTGAAAAACCAGATAGTTGCAGGTATATGGCTTTATTCCTGAGTTTTCTATTCTTCATTTTCCATGCATCTGGTTTTTTTACTGATACTATGTTGTTTTGGTTACTGTAACCCTGTAGTATTAAGTCTGATAATGTGATGCCTCCAGCTTTTTTCTTTTTGCTTAGAATTGTTTTGGCTAGTCAGGCTCTTTTTTAATTCCATAGGAATTTTAGAATAGTTTTTTTCTAAATCTCTGAAAAATTACATTGATAGGTTGATAAAAATAGTTTTGAATCTTTACATTGCTTTGGATAGTATGGTCATTTTAATATTGATTCTTCCACTCTATGAGCATGGAATGTTTTTCCATTTGTTCATGTCATTTCTAATTTCTTCCAGGACTGTTTTATAGTTCTCCTTATAGAGCTCTTTCATCTCCTCAGTTAGATGTATTCCTAAGCATTTTATTCTTTAAATGGGATTGTGTTCTGATTTGGCTCTCAGCTTGAACATTATTATGTACAAAAATGCTACTGATTGTTTGTACATTGGTTTTGTATCCTGAAACTATATTGAAATAATTTGTCCGCTCAAGGAGCTTTTTGGTGCAGTCTTTAGGGTTTTCTAGGTATAGAGTCATACTGTTAGTGAAGAAAGATAGTTTGACTTCTTCTTTTCCTATTTAAATGCCTTTTATTTCTTTCTCTTGCCTGGTTGCTTTGGCTAAGACTTCTGCTACTACATGAAATAGAAGTGGTGACAGAGAGCATCCTTGTCTTGTTCCAGTTCTCAAAGAGAATGCTTCCAGCTTTTGCCCATTCAGTATGAGGTTGGCTATGGGTTTGTCATAGATGGCTTTTATTATTTTGAGGTTATGTTCCTATAATACCTAGTCAGTTGAGAGTTTTTATCATGAAAGGATGATGGATCTTATCAAAAGGTTTTTCTGTGTCTATTGAGATGATCACATGGTTTTTAATTGTTTATACGGTAAATTATTTTTATTGACGTGCATATTTTGAACCAACCTTGCATAGCAGGAATAAAACCTGCTTGATTGTGGTGAATTCACTTTTTGATGTGCTGCTGGATTTGGTTTGCTAGTATTCTGTTGAGGATTTTCGCATCTATGTTCATCAGAGATATTGGTCTGTAGTTTTCTTTTTCATATGTCTCAACTAGGTTACAGTATCAGGATGATGTTGGCTTCTTAAAATGAGTTAGGGAGGATTCCTTACTCCTTGATATTTTAGAAGAGTTTCAGTAGTATTGGTACCATCTCTTTGTACTTCCGGTAGAATTTAGCTGTGAATCTATCTGGTCCAGGGCTTTTTTTAGTTAGTAGGTTTTTTATTATTAATTCAATTTCAGAACTTGTTAGTAGTCTGTTCAGGGTTTCAATTTCTTCCTAGTTCAATCTTGGGAGGTTGTGTGTTTACAGGATTTTATGCACTTTGTGTAGATTTTCTAGTATGTGTGCATAGAAGTCTTCATAATAGTCTCTGAAGATCTTTTGTATTTCTGTGGGATTGGTTGTAATGTCATCTTTGTCATTTCAGATTGGGCATGGGTCTTCTTTCTTTTTCCCTTTGTTAATCTAGCTAGTGGTCTATCAATCTTGTTTATCCTTTCAAAAAACAAACTTCTGGTTTCAATGCTGTTGTGTATGGATTTTCACAACTCAATTTTGTTCAGTTCTGCTCTAATTTTAGTTATCTATTTTCTCCTGCTGGTTTTGGGGTATGTTCCTTTTCTTCTACTTCCTCTAAGGTGTGATATTAGATTGTTAATATGAGATATTTAGAACTTCTTGATGTAGGCATTTTGTACTATAAATTTTCCACTTAACAATGCTTTCACTGCATCCTAGAGATTTTGGTATGTTGTGTCTCTATTTTCATTAATTTCAATAATTTTGTTTCTGCTTTAATTTCATTGATTAACCAAAAGTTATTCATGAGTGGGTTAATTTCCATGTAACTGTGTGGCTTTGAGAGACCTTCTTCGTTTTGATTTTTATTTTTATTGCAGTGTGTTCTAAGAGTATGATTGGTATGATTTCAAATTTTTTAATTTATTGAGATTTGCTTTATAGCTAAGCATGTGGTCAATCATTATGTGGCTGTCTTTCCATGGGTCCAGAAGTACTTGTTTTATGAATCTGGGTGCTCCAACGTTGGGTGTGTATATATTGAGGACAGTTTTCTTGTTGAATTGAACCCTATCATTGTGTAATGCCCTTCTTTGTCTGTTTACTGTTGTTGGTTTAAAATCTGATATAAAATTAATGACCTCTGTAGATCTTTCTTCATCCCTTTACTTTGAGCCTGTGGGTATTTTATGAGCCTCTTGAAGCCAGCAGATGGCTGGGTCTTGTTTCTTAATCTAACTTGCCATGCTGTGCCTTTTAAGTGGGGCATTTAGACTATTTACATTCAAGGTTAATATTGATATATGAGGTTTTGACCCAATCATAATGTTGTCAGCTGGTTGTTTTGTAGACTTGACTGTGTAGTTGCTTTATAGGGTCTATGGGTTATGAACGTAAGTGTGGTTTTGTGGTAGCAAGTATCATTCTCTCATTTCCATATTTAGAACTCCCTTAAGGACCCCCTGTAAGGCTCATCTAGTGGCAATGAATTCCCTTAGCATTTGCTTATCTGAAAAGTGTTTTATTTCTCCTTTGCTTATGAAACTTAGCTTGGCAGAATATGAAATTTTTTGTTGGAATTATTTTTCTTTAAGGATGCTGAGAATAGGCCCTCAATCTCCCCTGGCCTGTAAACTTTCTGCTGAGAAGTCCACTGTTAGCCTGATGGGGCTCCCTTTGTAAGTCATCGTTTAATTGCTTTTAAGACTTTTTTCTTTCACTTTGACCTCAGAGAATCAGATGATTATCTATCTTGAGAATGGTCATCTTGTATAGTATCTCACACAGATTTTTCTGAATTTCTTGAATTTGTATGTTGACCTCTCCAGTGAGATTGGGGGAATCTTCATGAACTATATATCGTCAAATATCTTTTCTAAGTTGCTTACTCTGTCCTCTGTAGAAAGGCCAATGAGTCATAGTCATAGTCTCATTTGGTTGGTCTCTTTACATAATTCCATATTTCTCAGAGGTTTTCTTCATTTTTAAAATTCTTTTTAATTTTTGTCTGACTGCATTGATTCAAAGAACTGGTCTTTAAGCTTGGAGATTCTTTCCTCAGCTTGGTGTATTTTGTTGTTAATGCTTCCAAATGTGTTACAAAATTTCTGTAGTAAATTTTTCAATCCCAGAAGTTCAGTTTGGTTCTTTCTTACAATCGCTATGTAGTCTTTCAACTGTTGGATCATTTTACTGGCTTCCTTGGATTGGGTTTCAACTTTCTTCTGAATCTCGTTGAGCTTCCTTGCCTCACAGTTTATTCACTCACACCTTTCTCAGGTCCTGTTCAGGACTAGGAGCTGTCCTGGCACTCAGCAATTTCATGCAAGTTTGCTGGCTTCCTCCTTTTTCTGCCTCTGTTCTGCATTGCCTCTCTATTGAGTATTTTCTCTCAAAACATTTATTCAAAGTGTGATGGTTTACTTGATATTTAGTTTTTCTCAGTGAGAGAAGCACTTCCCAGCTATATAGTCAGTTATCTTGTCCCCTTCCCTGAAAAATGTACAAACTTAACTGAGCATCCTGTTTTCTCTGTCAACTTTACTATGGATGGGTGACCCCAGAAGTCATGCATGATCCTGCATCTTTTATTATAGCACTCCATAAAAAAAGACAACTGACTTCTCACTTTGATGGGAAGAGGAACAGAATTTTACTCTTTCATATTCACGACAAGGAAACCCAAGTTCTTGATGATATGTTCATTTTTTCTACCTGTATGTGCTGAGCAAGGAAATTATGGAGATGTTACCAAGGAAGACCCAAAAGAAATATCACAGCTATGGTGATGGGTTAGAGAAAAAATGGGGATGGGGAAAGTGGAGAAGGGTGATGGGTAAAACCACCTGGTCAATTATTGGTCTGGGATCCAGGAAGGAAGACAGGAGGACTGACAAACTTTGGACTAAGTTACTACCTAAATGAAGAGACCTTCACAGAATCCTCATACCACTTTTGTTAAGTTTAGAGTCAAAACATAAATACATGTTTACTTAATATCTTTGGAATTAAGACCAGCATGTATGTCAAGCACTTCACCTTTGTTAACTTATTTAATCCTGACAATAATTCCTCTACGCAGTTTCTACCATTCTCATGCACATCTTAAAGATGAAGATAGGTTGAATCACTTTTCTAAAGCCATACTATGAAAAAGTATCAAAGTGGGGACTCAAACCCAAGTCCAGCTGACTGCAGCACCTGTACTCCTAACTGCTGCCCAGGACAGCTTTGAGATTTGACTCAGGAGTCAACACTTGGTTACTGGATGCTGAATAAATTTTATGAATTATTCAGACTTCCAGTATCTTTTTCCTTTTCCTTATTTGCACATAAGTCAGTTGATTGTTTAGTTGTACCTCTGCAAGGGAGAGAAAATATATAAAATTCATTCTGTTTCAAGATGTCTAGTTAGTAGGGTCTGTGAAATTTGAGGGAGCAGTAAGACAAAACTATGCATAAAATAAAGTTTAAGAATTACTAGCAGATTTCATTGGCTATACTAATCTTTTCCCCATTACTGCAGAGGGGTGGGGAGCAAACTGGTTTTTCATTGGGAATGGGACTACAAAAGCTCTATTAAGGATAGGCAGTAAAACATTTTTAAAAAACGACACCAAAAGCTGTTCCATAACTCGAGACTATGGAATAAAAATCACTGAATGCTATTTCATAACTTCAGACTATGAAATAAAAATAATTTACTTTCACCCTAAAGTCAACTGAGGAAAAAGTTATACAAATCTACACACAGAAATGTTTGCACACCCATGCATGCCTCCCACACATACTTACAGCCCACCAGCACCACCGCACTGTCCAGTCTGTGTCTTTGTACACACTCCAGTGTCTGTGTAGAAAATGACATCTGCTGCAAAGGGCGAGCCTGTCTTTTAAGGTTGCCTGCATTTTTTCAATTTTGATCCTAGATGGTTTGTTCTTGGTTCCTCTGGCACTTGCTGGCTCTCTCTTACACTTCCACATTTCCGAGGCAGCATAGAGACACATGAGTAAATTCAACCTCACCAAAGATGTCATTAAACTAACATGTAATCTCTTGCACTATAATTCTCTCCTTCTAGCAACATCTCGCCCCTATGAGGCTGTTGTTAGCATCCTCATTTGTTATATGAGAAACTGAGGCATCAAAAAGCTAATCAAATTCCTAGTTGGGGCCGGGCACCGTGGCTCACGCCTGTAATCCCAACACTTTGGGAGCCCAAGGTGGGCAGATCACCTGAGGTCAGGAGTTCAGGACCACCCTGGCCAACATGGTGAAACCCCATCTCTACTAAAAATACAAAAATCAGCCAAGTGTGGTTGTGGGTACCTATAATCCCAGCTACTCAAGAGGCTGAGGCACAAGAATCACTTGAACCCAGGAGGCGAAGGTTGCAGTGACCCAAGATCATGCCACTGCACTCCAGCCTGGGTGACATAGTGAGACCCTGTCTCTAAATAAATAAATTCCTAGTTAGATTCACATTGATGTTTAAAACTCACGACCCCTTACTTCCAGCCTGGAGCCCAGGTGATATATTTACATAAGGACTGGGGGAGTCCCAGCACTGCTTAGGGTACAAAGTGAGGACTCGGGGCGGGGTGTAGACTTCACAGTACTCAAACCTGGGAAAGGCTTTATGGTGGAAACATGCACCCCTGCGGAGAAAGTAGGAAGGGCAGAGCCTTGGACAGAACCAAGGCTCTACAATCCCAGCATTTGGGTTAAAGGGTAGGAACTCGGTGGGGAAAATATAAATGAGGGAAGAGGGGCAGAAGAGAAGAGCTTGATTTGCTTGTTTTGCAAAAAACAAGATTTGCTGCTTGAGCAACTGAGTGCCACTGTGACTTCCCAGGCCAATGACTGATAAAGTGGAAAAACTATTTGGAAAGAGGTATCACCACTCATAGAGAGGATGGATAAGTCTTAAGGGAGAACAGATAGTAATTTTGGAAGCTATCAGTTTTGTTTTTCACACAGAGCAAATCTGTTTTCAGAAGGCAGGATTTAAGATATAGAGAACATGAGCAGAAAGTACATTGGGGACCTATAACCATTGTCCTGCCAGAGTCAGAAGTGGGAGACTGGAAACAATATACTTTGGTTTAGAAATTCAGATTAATTTGCATTAAAGGATTTAATGTTCATATTCTATATCATGCTCGGAGGTCTTAGTACAAGAAATTCCCTTGATTACTTCAAAGCAAAGGGATAATGAATATTTTTGAGGCATCATATTTTGGCTCAGGCTTATCCTAAACTAACTCCTGTGTTTAAAGCGGGGCCAAGTGCAGGGGAGAAGAGAGGTTTCTCTGAGAAGGTGCAATGAAAAGACCAGCTCCATGCAGGGCACTCTTCACGTTGATCTCTTGACCAGTTCCCACCCTCAGAACAGCAGCCATTTGACACCTGGTCTACTGGTGAACTATACCTTCTCTCTGAGCCAAGGAACTGACCCTCAGTTATCCCAGTCCCCTGGAATCACGGAGGAGGTGAACAACAAGGTCGTGCTCAGCACCATGAAGGGCACCGGAGGAATGCAGAGGAGTGGAACTGGGTTCGCTCTTCCAGAGAATATCTATGAAGTGCTTATGTCTGAGTGATACAAATGATGAGGTGGTATTTACATAAATTCTCCAAATTACCACAGCTCTGAGCCCCCGTCTGCCTCATAAGTGGAACCACAGCTTCTTTCAGACTCTCTCCCTCCTCCAGCATCTCCTATATTGATCAAGCCTCCTGTGCATCCTGCTTCTTTGCATTGCTGATGCCTCCTAAGGTTTAAGGACAACTGACTTCCCTGGGATCACTCCTGGATATATCCACTTCCAAGATGAGGCTTCACTCTGCCCCAACAGGAAAATCTCATGAGAACACAATAGTTCTGCATCTATACTTGTTCCCAAATCTGGGTTTTCAGTCTTACATAACCCTCAGCTGCCCAGTCCAGCTTGAGAATCCCCTCCCCATTCTCTAAAAACAGCCTGAAGGATGCTCAGCCCAGGGTAAGGGAGGTGGCAGTGCGGGGCTTCCCTCACTGAGGAGCAGCTATGCACACGTTCATGGTATACTGGGACATAAATCCAAGACAGAATAGTTTATCTGGAGGAAAAGAAAAAAAGTAACAGTTGTTTCTATTTTTTAATTTAACAATAAATTTTTTAAAAAATTATTAGAATTTTCAGTCTGAGTCAGTGGTGTGCTGGTAAATGTTTAACAACAAGCTCTCTAATGCAGGGATGAGATAGGCTTGACTTGCCAATTCCCACCATGTAAATATTTTCTCCATTGTTAATTCCAAGCTACCAATGTCAAGCTAATCAGCTCACCCAATCCTGAAAGCATAATAATTGGCTCTCACAGAGTGTAAGTTAGTTCAACCATTGTGAAAACAGTGTGGCAATTCTTCAAAGACCTAGAGGCAGAAATACAATTTGACCCAGCAATCCCATTACTGGGTATACACCCAAAGGAATATAAATCATTCTATTATGAAGATACATGCACGCATATGTTCGTTCCAGCACTATTCACAATATGAAAGACATGGAATCAACCTAAATGCCCATCAATGATAGACTGGATAAAGAAACTATGGTACATATACACCATGGAATACTATGCAGCCATAAAAGAAACGAGATCATGTCCTTTGCATGGACCATGGACATGGATTAAATTGGAAGCTATCATACTTAGCAAACTAACACAGAAACAGAAAACCAAATAGCACATGTTCTCACTTACAAGTGAGAGTTGATGAGAACACACAGACACATAGGGTAGGGAACAACACACACTGGGGCCTGTCAGAGTTGGGGATGGGGAGAGGGGGAGTATCAGGAAGAATAGCTAATGAATGCTGGGCTGAATACCTAGGTGATAGGATGATCTGTGCAGCGGAACACCATGGCACATGTTTACTTATGTAACAAACCTGCACATCTGGCACATGTACCCCCTGAACTTAAAATAAAAGTTGAAGAAAAAAAATTGGCTCTTGGCCAGGCGCGGTGGCTCACGCCTATAATCCCAGCATTTTGGGAGGCCGAGGCGGGCGGATCATGAGGTCAAGAGATCAAGACCATCCTATTTTTGTATTTTTAGTAGAGACTCTGTCTCTACTAAAAATACAAAAATAAGCTGGGCGTGGTAGCGCACACCTGTATTCCCAGCTACTCGGGAGGCTGAGGCAGGAGAATTGCTTGAACCCGGGAGGCGGAGGTTGCAGTGAGCTGAGATGGCGCCACTGCACTCCAGCCTGGCACCTGGTGAAGGAGCGAGACTCTGTCTCAAAAAATAAAAATAATTGGCTCTCAAAAGCAGGTGTCAGTGGCACCTTCATATATGGAAACATCGAATACTGTCCTTTCCATAAGAAATATTTCCACTTAGTTGGGAGACAAAATAAACTCCAGAAATTTATAGGAAATAGCACAAGATGGGAAAAAAAACATGAGTTTAAGTTTTAAGAACAAGATTCTAAGGAGGGAAGGAGATAGCAAAGTCATGTCAGAATCTCTGTGGGGAAGGAGAAATTGGGAACTCACTGCCCTGTTTGACAGCAGCACAGGCCTGGTTAGGCAGAGGGAACCAGGTCTTCTGGGGTCAAACAGCAGCATCGTTTTAGGCAGCCTGCCTGCCATTGGGAGATGTGAGGGAACTCAATCACAGGGAGCCTGGAGAGAAGACAGCAAGTGAGGAGGAGTTGGCTTCGGGAGGTGCCTGTGCTTTTGCACCCTTGAGAGGTAGATGGAAGCAAGAGAAACAAACCGAGGACTTAAGGTCAGTTAGACCTGGGTTCAAATCCTTCTTGCAATTGACTAGTTAGAAAATCCCAAGTTTCTAGTTAGAAAACACAACCTCTCACAGCCTGTTTCTATGGAATGAATGGGAATAACAGCATTCCCTCCACTCCACAACTCAGGTTTGCTGGGAGAACCCAGTGGGACACTACAGGTGAGAACAGTTTCAAAGTAATTAAGTGCTTTACATGTTGAGTATTATTTCCACTTTCTTTCCTTCTAGGCCATTGGGAGGTTGAGGGTTGAATGTTATTGACTCGTCAGGAAGGTGGGAGGGCAGGAAGTGACAACTCTCACTCCTAGAGGGAAGGAAGGGTGTTGATGGAGAGAAAGCAACATCTCCCCAGACTAGAAATTACAGATACCCAAAGGAGCCATGCATGTTAGACTCTGACACAAGAAATTGCAACGTAAAAGTGCAATTTAGCAACCAGATGGAGATCCTGCCTAACATAAAAGGAAAGACATTCATTGTCAGTCACTGTCCCATCAGGATCTAAAAACCTTACAAAAATCCTAGAAATTAAAGAAACAATTATCAGTCTTTTGGGGATCCTTATTTATTTATTTATCTTATTTTATTTTTTGAGATGGAGTTTCACTCTTGTTACCCAGGCTGGAGTGCAATGGCACAATCTCAGTTCACTGCAATCTCCACCTCCCGGGTTCAAGTGATTCTCTTGCCTCAGCCTCCAGAGTAGCTGGGATTACAGGCATGTGCCACCACCCCTGGCTAATTTTGTATTTTTAGTAGAGATGAGGTTTCTCCATGTTGGTCAGGCTGGTCTCAAACTCCTGACCTCAGGTGATCCACCCACCTCGGCCTCCCAAAGTGCTGGCATTACAGGCGTGAGCCACCACCCCTGGCCTGGGAATCCTTTTTAAATGAGTTTAACTTAGCCGCACACCTTTCCTTCCTGACCCAAAATAAAAGAAGTGTTTACTTTTCATCATTTTACATCACCCTTTGCAATAACTAAATTAATTCTGAGACATTACAAAACCAAATTAGAAACCGTCATGAAAGAGGTTTTACTTAAAAGAGCTAGTGGGAATGAGAAAACCAAGGAAAAGAAATTTGAGGCATGGTGGCAAAAAAGAAATTCCTGACAGAGCAATCAGCTCCTGTAAGAAGAAAGAGAAAGACATTCAACCTTGGAGCTCAGATGCTGGGCCTGGTGATTGGAGGCACCATTCTTGTGGGTTGAGCTTCACATCAAGGTAAACTTTGCTTAACCTTGCTACTTTCCTATGTCTAAATAAAGATGGCGACTGGTTTACTAGTCTGTTGATCATGTCAAAAAATACTTCTGTTCTTTCCTCAAAAATTGTTTTTTCTCTTCATAGTGGTGTGCTTGATAATTCAGGAGGGAAAATACTTGTTCGGAAGGTTGCTGGACAATCTGGCTATAAAGGGAGTTATTCCAACGGTGTCCAGTCGTTATCCCTACCACGATGGAGAGAGTCCTTTATCGTCTTAGGTATGACCACACAGTGGAGAAATGCTACTAAACGTACCATGAGCTGAAACGTGCTCTTTTCATTGTGCTGTTGGTTTTTGCTTATGGCCCGCCTCATTTCATAAAAATCTGAAGCATTAGTTTTTCTGATAATTAGGATCATGAAACAATAAATTAGAACTACATGATAAATCACCACAAAGTCAAATCTGAAAATACTAAAAGGCTCCAACTTCTTGTTTAATTACACTGCAGCTATCTGTAAGTCTAATCAGATTTTTAATTACATTAATTACATTTAATAGCTTGGGTTTTAAAACCAGTCCTTTAGTTACGCCAAACGTGCCTCATATCCAGAGCCTTATTCCTTGAGATTTCTGGTAAGTGGATAGGTATTGTCATAGCATATCCGTTGTGTCATACACAATGGCCATATCAAGATGCGGTCTGTTCCACTGTTGGTGATGCTAAGTTTGATTCATTGGATACTTTGTCATATCTCTCCATGGCAAAGCTACCTCATAATTAATAAGCATCTGTAGGGTGATGCATTAACATGCTCAAGTAGCTTGTTCCTCAACAAATTTCACCCAACGATTTTAACATCCATTGCTGATCCTCACTGTAGCAAGTATTATATTAGTAAATGCAAAATACAATTTTTTCTAATTCCATCATTCCTTCCACATTTATTAGCTAATGTTCTCACATAAAGATTTTCTTTCCCCCTGTGCACCTATTATTTTTAAGTGGACTACAGACTCATAGATTGTGTTTAAAAATATAATGTTATCATCTATTATCTTCATTTTTCTTTTTGTATTTTTATATTTTCTGAGATTCCCCAGTGGGAGCCCTTCAAGCTTTTGACATGTTCACGGTATTGCTTGAGTACAACACAATGTTCTGTGCTCACCTTATACTTACCCTACTCTAGACCTGAATCTCCCATTTTCTCTAAGAATTTTAAACTAGATTATAGCCAACTTCCTGGCCTCCAAACAGAATTAGTCACCTTGGGACTGTCCTGAGAAGGAGCCACTTACAGAAAACCAACTGAATAGGGAAGAGAGAAATGTTTTATAAGACAGTAGGCCTTCCAATCTGGGTGGTTTCCTAGTACTGCTAGGCACCCCATGCCTCAAGCCCCTACTATCCTCCACTGACTAGAGTCGTAACAAAACAACAAACAGACCTTTTATTATTCTTCTCAACTTGAGCAATCCCTGCTTCCTTTTGCCTGCCAAATTCTACACACCCACAGTTCAAATTAAACTGGTTTCTTTGTCAGATAGTGGAAGGGTATCAACCGCCTTGTGACAAAAAATTCAAAACAGGAGCCATTTGAAAATGCTAATGTCTAGAATACAAATATGTTGAGATAGAGAGAAATATAATCTCCTCATCGGTGTTTACCAAGATCCTGGCTAAGTAAGGGCATTTCAGCCTCAAGTGCTCAGTCTGCAATCCAAGAATCTCAACAGAGGTTTAAAAGAAAAATTAATTCTATGGCAGTAGAGATGTTTTGGGCTTTTTAAGTGAAAATCAATCTGCTGATATTATTTCCTATAAATCTCAGTTTCCGTCTCTCCTTATTCGACCTAGTGACATTTAACCGAAAATACTTTTCGCCAATGATAATAAACATTTGTGCTTCTGCACTTGGAATCCTCTCTTGAATGGATGAGTTAGGAGCTCACTGCAGCATAAGGATTGATAACTGACCGGCAGCCAAGGAACGCTTCCCATTATTCAGAGGCTCATGACCAGTAAATTTAACTGGATCATGTCTGAATCCTCTTCTGAAGGCTCAGGTGCCACCATGACCTTTCTCTAGGTTTTTATTTCTAATATTCATATGCCCCTGGGCTCCTTAACTAGTTCACTTTGGTGGGCTAAGAGAGGGAGTGAAAAGGGAGATGTACATTTATGACCCGCATGATCTTTGCACAGTCCAGGGGTATGAAATGTCAGTGAGGGACCCCCTATTACTTCCCTTTTATTCTTTGATCCACATTTCAGGGAACTGAGCTCATGCTTTTTTTCCTTCTGAATAGAAACGAAAAAAAAATCATCAGGTTTTAGATATGAGAAGAACAATAAACAGAGAAGATTTCTCTTCCTCGCTTTCTGTAGATAAAGTATGGCCTACAGCCATGGGGCCCTCCCAGGACCTAAAATAACCTCAATCATTGGCATTTGAAGCAGGCCTCGACATTGGCAGAGGATTTGGAAATGCCAGGTCCTGTTCCCCAGGTGATTTTAATGAGGTGAAGTAATGCAAGTGAGCCCATACACGTGGCATTTATAGGTAACACCAGAACAAATTTTTGCATCTCTATGGCGATATATAGTTCCAAAACATCTTAACATTTTTTCCATTAGATGCCTACAACTTTGTGTAGTAAGTAGGGCCATGTCATTATTCCTATCTTCTGAATAAAAAAAAAAAAAAAAAAAAAAAAAAAAAAAAAAAAAAAGAGCCTCAAAGGTTGGGGCAGTTAATTAAAGGTAAAATAGAAACAGAAACCTAGATTGTCTTACTCCTAAACCCAGGTTCTTCCTGAGACCTTGTCGCTCTTTCTGCTTCACGATCCTACAATCCCTTGGCCAATAGGAAGGTTGGCAAGATAATGCACTAGATCCTCCTCCACCCACCTAGGCCCTCCAGGCAACACTGCTCACCATCTCCTTCACATCCTGTGAAAGTATTCCCTCCGGATGGGAGAAGAAATGCTTTCATTACAAGATGTAATATCGGCTAATAGGTAGTACCCTACTAAGGTACTACCTATTAGCCAATAATGCCCTACCAAGATATTTTAATTTTTTTTTTTTTAAGATGGAGTCTCACTCTGTCACCAGACTGGAGTGCAATGGCACAATCTTGGCTCACTGCAACCTCCAACTCCCTGGTTCAAGGGATTCTTCTGCCTCAGCCTCCTGAGTAGCTAGGATTACAGGCACATGCCACCATGCCCAGCTAATTTTTGTATTTTTAGTAGAGACGGGGTTTCACCATGTTGGCCAAGATGGTCTTGATTTCCTGACCTTGCGATCCGCCCGCCTCAGCCTTTCAATGTGCTGGGATTACGGGCATGAGCCACTGTGCCCGGCCAGTATTTTAATTTTAACAGAGATCTAAGTATTAAGATACTCTCACACTGAATAAATACTTCTTGAGCAACTACTTCATGCCAGAAAAAAACTGCTTTGGGCTCTGAAAATTCAAGTTACCAGGTCAGACAAATGACTTGCCTTCAGGGGGCTTACTATATTCCAGTAGCACTCTCGCTTTAATTGTGAAACAGAGCCCATATGTTGGAATTTTAGGCAACCTTTTATGGTTGGAAGAAAACTTTGGTAATTTTTTTTGTGCTTCATCTTTTCTCTGATAGACATTACCAATCCTCCTCCTTGCCTGGTAGCTCCCGTGTCTCCCCCTGGGTGGGCAACACATGGTTTTTTCCAAGGTTGACCTATATTTACCAACTTTTAGTTGTTCTACTGTTGTGAAATTCAAATGAATCCCATAGGGTCTTTGAAAGTAAGAGGTAGCCAGCCTATGACCAGAGTACTCCATCATCTCAAAGGACAGCATGTGAAAGGCTTCTCATTCATCTGCTGATATAATTAAACATTCGAGGACACACAGATGAAAACTTAACTTCCATGTCACATCTTCATGGGTGAGAGAAGGGCTGCTGATGTTAAACAACTCTGAGTCATGGAGATTTGGCTGCTTCCATTATGATAGTAATAAAATAGAAGCTATACAGAAAAAGAAAATGCCACTTGACGTTCTCATTGTAATCAACAACTTTTTTTTTCTTTTTTGCAGAAAGTAAACCCAAAAAGGGTGTAACCTACCCATCAGCTCTTACATATTCATCATCCAAAAGTCCAGCTGCCCAAGCAGGCAAGTGCTCACGTGTGATTGAATCTAAACCTTGAGTTCATAAACACGCGATGTGTTTTGGGAGATAGCAGAGAAATTAACATCCTAACCGGTCAAGCTCCACTGGCTCTGGCAATATTTTCACAGATGCCAGGAACATGGCCACAAAAATCAATGAGATCAGACGGCTGGGGCTGAAGAGTGAAAGCTTTATTTTTTGTTTTTGCAGTTCGGAGATTGTGTCTCTATATTTGTGTCATTTTCATTCAGATTGACTGTTGCCTTGAGTTCTATTGTATTGTTACTTTAGAAAATGACATGACATTCCGTCTGGAAATGTTTCCTGGCAGCTGAAAGGAAAAAGGCTGTATCTACTTAGGTATGAAATGAAGAGAAGCAAAGAGAACGAGGTGGTTTATGTGATAACAGCAAGCTGCTAATCCAAATAACCCAGGCCAAAAATACACTGTCTATGGGGTTGTGCCAACCCAGCTTCCATGGGAACTACAAAAGTGGGTATAGGTAGACTTTGGGCCAAGAAAATACCGCTTTCTAGGTTTCTGTGTTAAATCAAGAACTGTACTATGCATTATTGTGTCTCCAGAGGTGTTTTGATTTCCCACACAAAGAGAAGCTGTGAGTTGCTTTATAATGGGATTGTGCATTGCTTCCAGAAACTTGCTGGGTTAGCTAACACATTATGAGCCTGATAGTTCAGGTTCTATTCCTGTACTTAAGGTGAACACGGTTTAATAGCAGCAGCAGAACAGCATTTATGGAGCATTTGCTGTATGCCAGGCATCATTCCAAGAATTTTACCTGCTCAGGCCAGGCGCAGTGACTCATACCTATAATCCCAGCACTTGGGAGGCCAAGGCGGGTGGATCACGAGGCCAGGAGTTCGAGAATTTTATCTGATCATTGAGTTTAATCACCATAAACCACTATCAGCCTATAGTACTGCTCTGGCTCCTTGAGGAAAACGCAGCACGGAGAAGTTAATTACTCTCTGTCAAACAGAAACCTCTCTCTAAACCATCATTCTAGATTTTCTTATGCTAATAGTATGTATATAGATTCCTGATTTTCATGATTTGAAGAGCCTTAGCATACACATAAGGAACGTTTTTTGTCTTTTCCCTTACTGCCCCGGCTCCATCTATCTAATGACGTTTTAATGAGTCCAGTCGTCTAGTCCTGTTTGTTTAGTTGCAAGTATACAGCTATCCCCACCTCCACCTGTGAACTGGCAGCGGGTGCCGGTGCCTCTTGGGCCATTTCTGAGATATGGCTTGTTCTTTTTTGGCCTGGGCACAGAGAAGACGAATGGGTGGCAGAGGTCTCCTTAACTGGCTGGTGTCTCTATTGTTTCATCTGGACTTGTGGCTCTGCAGAGCCAGATGAAAGACTGATTCCTGAGTAGGTGATATGTGTGGCTATCAAAGGAAAGCGGACAGTGTTTCGTTTTATCCTGACACCCTCTTCTTGGGCCAGAAAGCTGTGCCCTCACTCCTTTCTCCAAGGTAGATACCCATGCTAGCTTCCAGCAGCAACCCCCCAGCCCCCGGCAGCCCCTTCACACAGAGCCATAGAACAGCCAGGCTTCTTTTTAGCCCCCTTTTAGCCCCCTCTGGGGTCTGAGAACTGGGATGGGGTGCGGTCGCCTTCCTCCTTGCATTTTGCTGCACCCCCAGCTGTCAAGACCTGCTGGCCTAGACCACTCCAGCTGCGCCCCTCCCCCTTTCAGAGATCCCTGAGGCAGAAACAGTCCCCAAGTTCACATACAGCCCCCAACTTTAGGGACCACATGTCAACACTCCCTATTTTTACCCTGAGAGGGCACTTCTAGACTCCCAGAATACACCCCCAAAACTCTGCAGCTCTGTTGCAGCACTGCACACCTGTGATGGGTCTGCAGAAAGACTGGAGGGAAATAAGATGCCCACCTGCCCTCCTGGCAGGTCCCCACAATCTTAATGAATGACTCTCTTAAAGCACCTTCATTTGGCTTGCGTGCAACAAAGAGTGATGGAAGGGAGGAAATATCATCTGACTCTCAACACAGCACTCCCTAAAAGGTCGCTTCTGACCCCTCCCCTTCTTCGGGTCCTTTCCTTCTGTTCACTGGCCTGGGATGGGGGTGTCGGGGTGTTGTCCAGGTTCTAGTGGAATGAAGTCACCCATGGGAAGTTCAGTGGCACCTCTCCTCTTTCAGAAAGGGATACTTGTGCCCTTCTGGTTGCAGCTTTGGTCCTGTGACTGGACAGCAGGAAGGGCCACAGAACCTCCAGTGACTGTAGCTGTCTGTCCAGTGCTCTCTGTGCCACACACCTGCACTACAGTAACCCGAAGGCAGAGTGCCAGTATATTCCCTTTTCAGATGAGGAAGCTGGCCTTTAGAGAGGTTTAGTAACTCATCCAAGGGCATAGTTCTAAGCAGCTCAAAAAGCATGCAAACTTGGTATCCCCTTAAAGCAGGGAAAGTTGCAGGGAAAAGAGCTTAGGGGAGAGAAACTATAGCCAAATGATAACTCAGATAATAAAAGCCAACTTGGCTTGTACAGTCTTTCTCCACAGCAGAGATGATTTCTAAAATTATTTACCCCAAGCACCATCCATCCCCAGCAAGCACTTGTTCCACATGTCCGAGTCGTTGACATCAACAAGGAGTATGGGTGGCCAAGGGTGCTTCTCGTGAAATTTATAAACTAGCAAGAGCCAGGCATTGCTGATGTCACTTGTCCCCTTTACCATACCATTTAAACTTCTAATGACAGTATCACTAGGCATTACTATCATCTCCTTGTTACTAGATTATCTGTGATGGTCAGAGTCTGAAAAATTATTTACTCCTTCATTTCATTCATTCATTCATTCAGTATTTACATTGAGTGAGCATCTCCTATGTGCAAGACCCTGAGCTAAACTACCAGCATTCCAACATAAAAAGGATTATTGCAGATAGAAGCAGCTCTCTCTTTAAAATCTTAGTCCCTAAGTCCTTAGTCTTACTTAGGAGTAAGTTTTCACAAATTCATATAAAAATGAGCACAATTAAACGAGTGGTCCCCTTGGTCTTCCTTAAACGATAAAATTCCTTTCGACATTGGGGGAAGCAGAAGAGATACAGGGTGAGCAGCTGTTCACGTCCCGGCATTGCCCCTATAAAATGTGTTCCGTCTCTCTGAGATTATGAATTAACAGGTTAATCAGGCTAGGATGACCTCTGAAAGCATGACAACCTCTGTCCTGGGAAGTTATCTCCCTCAAAAACTAGAAGGCACTTTGATTTGCCCTGTGTGGTTCACACTGAGAACAAGCATTCCCTGAGATTTAAATGCTGTCTGCGCTCCACCCCCCATCCCCACCCCGCCCCCTGACATTTAGCAACCATTAGACAGGCGGTTGCTTTTTGACTTAGGGCCTTGAGGTAAGTAAAAACAGTAAGTTTTTATTTAGATAAAAACAGCTAAGTGTTGGTTTGTAGAAGCTTATTTAATAATAATAATAATAATAATAATAATAATAAAAAGCTAGGAAGGCACATTCCTAGTACCACAGCAAGAGAAGGGAAAGTAAATCTTTGGTAGAGGCTGCTGAGCTGGTATGGGAAAAACCCCTCCTGCCTTCCCTGACTGTCTGCTGAGTCCCTCACTGTGGCTCTCAAATCAGAATTCCACGGCCCACCCTGAGTCCAGTGGGTCAGAATCTCTGCGACCAGGGCCCCGGGACCTGCATTTTAACACATCTACTGTGGTTCTAACGATAAGCCAAGTGCGGGAAGCTGTGTGGCACCACCTGCTATGTTTGAGAAGGGAGCTCTTCTGACCATGCCCAAATGAGGAATATGTGTAGAGTTTAAGAGAAGTTTTGAAATGCTTTCCCATAAAAATCTTTGAAAAATGATCAAACCTCCATGTAGCTGAGATTGCACGAAGAAGGTATTTTACTAGTTTTTGTTGTTTTTTTTTTCCAAATGGCTCACAAAGAACTTGGTTTCATGAAGAATTCACCTTGGATCAAATCAAGGACACTATGTTCAGTGAGGAATTGGGAGCAATTGGGATAGGAGGAGTCATTTTTCTGTATCTTCCCTCTTAAAGACAGTTCTAATCCATTGGAGGAGGGCAGGCAAAAACAGCAGCCCACGGAAGCCCATGGAAACCCATGCTGTTAGTTGAATTTAAGATGCACTTGAAAGCATCTGCATTATAAGCTAGTGATACAAAGACTGCCCTCGGGAGAGTGAACCTTTCTCTAGCAAATCAATGTTAGCAAAAGCAGACTGAGATAGTCAGAAGCCTGGGGATTAGCCAATGGTGTGACAAAAAGATAATTCAGATTTTCAATATACAATAAGTTTTAGGTGACAAAAAGTGTTCACTATTTCCAAGTAGTTTTATTTTTAGTACATTGCAGTTTCATGAATAATTTACAAGTAAATTGTTAGTTTATTTATGTTTCTTTCCAGATTATTAATTACATCCTATTTCATAAAATATACAAGTGGATTTGTTAAATGGCTTTTCCCTAGATGAGGTAGGTCGAACCTGGGCCTGCACCTTCCTAAAAAGGCATTAATACCTGGTGGCATTTACCAGAGGGTAAGATGGAGAAATTAGAAACTTCCCTAGTACCTGTTATGAAAGCTCTAACTCTTTAAAATAATGGAAATGTCATAAATCAGGCAGATTCAGTTTTGCCTGAGGCTTGAAGACTGGCTGAACCCCCGAGGCTGCTCTCAGCTCTTTTGTGATTTGTCTGGCACAGGCTACAGGCAGATTTAAAGGTGACCACCTTAGCAAGAAACAAGGCAATTGAAAGATCGGCTTCCTACCTTGACCTGGTAATACCTGCAAGAGCAGGCTGAATGGCTGAATTCCAACCCAATTCCAGACTATGTTTGCTGACCTGCTCTCCCAAGTCAGTGCTGTGATTCCTGCAGGAGATGGCAGAGTCAGGGTGGGGAAATGGGCAGGTGCTGGTGCTGGTGGTGGGTCTAAACACCCCACCACACATTTGTCTGCATTGCTTGTCCAGGACTATGATTGTGGCACTATCTTCCTGGATGTTGTACAATGCCAAAGGGGAAGGTGAATGGTTCCCACCAAGACAGAAGAATCTTCTCATTTCAGATGTTATCTCCTTGGCCTGCTGTGCTGTGTAACAAAAACACATCAACCCTAAGCAGAGTTAAGGCCAGTGCTGGGATGCTATGGTAGGCTGAAAAACACCCTCGAAAAGACATCCGAATCCTAATCCCTGGAACAACTGAATGTTTCTTTATAAGGAAAAAAATGTGGGGAGGCTTTACTAATGTGATTAAATTAAGGATCTTGAGATGGTGGGGCAGGGGTTATTCTGGATTTCCCAGGTGGGCTCTAAATGCAATCACCAGCATCTTTATAAAAGGGAGGCAGAGGGAGATTATTTTACATCCACAGAGGAGGAGATTGTATTAGTTCGTTCTCACACTGCTATAAAGATATTACCCAAGACTGAGTAATTTACAACCAAAGGAGGTTTAATTGACTCACAGTTCCACATAGCTGGGGAGGCCTCAGGAAACTTACAATCATGGCAGAAGGGGAAGCGGGCACATCTTACATGGTGGCAGGTGAGAGAGAGAGGGAGAGAGAGCGCGCGCATGCAGACGGAAAATCTGCCTTATAAAATGATCAGATTTTGTAAGAACTCACTATCGGGAGAACAGCATGAGGGACACCACCCCCATGATCCAATCACCTCCCACCTGGTCCCTCCCTTGACAGGTACGGATTCTGGGGATTACGATTTCAGATGAGACTGGGGTGAGAGCACAGAGCCAAACCATATCAGAGGTCATGTGAAGACAGAGCAGAGAAACAGCTGAGGATGCTGGCCTTGAAAACTAAAGTGGCGTGGCCACAAGCCAAGGAATGCCAGTCCACAGAAACCAGAAAAGGCAAGAAACAGAGTCTACCCTACAGCCTTCTGAGGGAGCTCAGTGTTGCTGACACCCTCAGTTTGACCCAGTGATGCTGATTTCTGACTGCTGGCCTCCAGAACTGTGAGAGAATAAATTTCTGTCATTTTAAGCCACCCAGTTTGTGGTAGTTTGTTATAGCAGCCCTAGGAGCTGACACAGATGCACAGGGACAGAAGCTACCATGCCCCCAGTGGGGCCCAGCAGGCACAAGCAGCAGCGGGTTGTTCCTTCCCAGGACTGAGGAGCTGTTCACTTTGGGGGCCATCGTGTGTCTCCCTGAGAACTCGCAGTTCTCAATGTTCAGTAGGTAGTCACTTGTCCCCTTGCTCTAAACCTTCAGAGATATCCTCAGAGTACCAGAGCACTAACAAACTGAGACTTGCTTTACAGGGAGCCAACTACAGTGGTGTTTCAAATGAGAGAAGCAATCTAAATCATCATGCATGAATGAAGAGTACCATTTAGAAGTAGAATCTAGGCCAAGCACACTGGCTTTCACCTGTCATCCCGGAGCTTTGGGAGGCTAAGATGAAGGAATTGCTTGAGGCCAGAAGTTCAAGACCAGCCTAGGCAACACAGGAAGACACTTTCTCTAAAA
>NW_016107403.1:5971308-5981014 GCF_001604975.1 Cebus imitator
TGACAGAGCAAGATCCTGTCTCTAAAAAGAAAAAAAAAAAAAGTAGAATCCAGTTGGTTATGTTACCCCATTTTACAGATGAAAAAACCTGGAGGAGTTGACTAGTCATGAACCAACCTAAACTAGAGCATCTAGAATGCAGTCTCTAAGATGAAGTCATAGTGAAAGCCCCAAAAGTACCTTCAATCTTCTATTCCAAGGCCAATGCGAATCGAAACAGAAAAAAAACGTGTACATGAACCATTGCTAGTGGTGCCAGGCAAATTAATTCAGCAATTAATCATGTTCTGCCTTGTCTATATTCTACGTTGCTGCAGTTTTGACCTTCCATTTATTTTATCACTACTTAATCTTTGGTTGATTGAGTGATTGCTCTGAGAGCATACATTCTTTCAGGTAAGAATGTGGCTGTTACCTGGGTTTCGCCCTTCACCGTGGCTAGCACAGCTCCATGCTCATAGCTAGTGCTCAATCAACATTTATTTTATTTCTAGTTCTCTAAGAGCTTACAGGTTATTTTGTGGGCCCTAGTATAATTCCATTTTCTTACAGGTGAAACCACAAAAGCCTATCAGAGGCCACCCATTCCAGGGACAACTGCACAGCCGGTCACTCTGATGCAGCTTCTGGCTGTCACTGTAGCTGAGGCCACCCCCACCACCTTGCCAAGGCCATCCCCTTCTGCAGCTTCTACCACCAGCCGCCCCAGACCACAGCCTATGGACCACAGGAGCCAGGAGATGGGTCAGTAGGTAGACCATGTGTTGCTTTGTGCTAGGGAAATCGGAAATGGGGCTTTTAGAGTAACAGCTCTGTCTGAGCATCTATGGGGCTGGGTGAATGGGGAGCACTGGAGCACTGGGCCAGGAGTATGTGATTGCGTCCTCCTCTTAGATTCAAGGGAGGATATAGATTCAAAAATAGGATCTGCTGTTATCGTATGAATACCTTCCCATTGCAAAATCCTGATTTCTCCAAAGGCTCAGCTGAGGGGACGGTGGATTTCTATATAAACATTGTTGGGGTTTGTTGTTATTGGTTTTTAAGTGGCAAATGGCTTATGCTTGGAAGTCTTCAAATATTAAAAGCAAACAAAACCAAAAGAATCCCTTTAGGAAAAGTCAGATAGCTAACATTTTTGTTTCTCTTCTGATGGCTTTTTGTCTTACTACTTTACCCACTGCTCAAATCATGTTGAAGGTTTTATCAAAGTCCAGTTTACGGACTTAATCTCAGACTACATCAAACAGGGCCTTAACAGCCCATCTGATCATTTGATCTCGAGTTTCTGCACAGACTTCTATCTACACCATCCTAGGTTAATAAGCGTCTTCAACCTGGAAGGAAAAAATAGCACCAGGTGGGCAATATTCAGAAAACATTGATAGGACAATAGGGGAACTCCAGCTGCAGAAGTTTTCACCAGTTCAAGAACTTTTCTAGCAAAGAGGTGAAAACTTCTGCAGCTGAAGTTCCCCTATTGTCCTACCAATGTTTTCTGATTTCCCACCTGGTGCTACCTTTTCCTTCCAGGAGGAAGTACTCAGGACTTGTTTTTTTCAGTCTCACCTCCAGCTTCCAGTCACTACTGCCACATAGCATGACCTTTCCCCGTCCCTGCTCTCATAGCAGAAGCCAACTACCTACCTGTCCACCGTTTTATTTAAAAAATGCCAATCAGGCCAGGTGCAGTGGCTTATGCCTGTAATCCCAGCACTTCAAGAGGCCAGGGCAGGCAGATCACTTGAGTTCAAGACCAGCCTGGCCAACATGGTGAAACTCTATCTCTACTAAAAATATAAATATTAGCCAGGCATAGTGGCACGTGCCTATAGTCCCAGCTACTCAGGAGGCTGAGGCTGGAGAGTTGCTTGAACCCAGGAGGCGGAGGTTACAGTGAGCTGAGATCATACCACTGCATTCGAGCCTGGGTGACAGGGAGAGACTCCATTTCAATAAATAAATAATACACATACATGCAAATCAACACTTTGAATGTGCTAGACCGTTTTCTGAACACCTTACAAACATTTGTTAGCCTATTGAATCCTCTCTAACAACCCTATGAAGTAGATTTATGACTTCCAATTTGAATAATCCATCGCATTGATGAGGAAACCAAGGAGTAAGGCAGTGAGGAAACTGGTCCCAGGCCACACAGCTGGGAAGTAGTAGAGGTCAAATTCCAACTCCAGCCTGGCTCTCCTCTTCCTCGCAGGGGGTCATCCCTGCCAAAAATGAACACCCAGACCCAGGCAGAGCACATCTTGGCATGATTGGTGTGGCAAAATTAGAAGGTGCTCGGCCCAGCCAACTTCTTTAATTAATAATAAATAACAGAATGCATGTAGTACATATATTCCATGGACCAGGTATACTGCATGCATTATTTTAATCTTTGTAATAACTTTTTGAAATAGGAATTATTATTATGCCATTTTATGGACAACTCATTGAAGAAGCTGTGATATTAAGTCTCACAATAAGAATACCACAAAAAGAATTTTTGTGTCCGGCAATACATCAAACACTCCTCCACCATTCTATTCCTGTTCAACTCAGGAAAACACTAACACAGGTGCACAATACTTGACGGCTAAAGAAAAGCAGGAAGGATGCCGGATGGCAAGAGTTAACAGGGGTTCCATAGCCAGAAGTTTTCCTTTTTAACATTTCGGGCTCTTGATTTCAGATGTCTTAATTCTTTCAAAGATTTTTGAGCATCTGAGTAAGTTGTGTGCTCCTGTTTTCTCCTTAGAGGACTTTAAATTCTTACATAACACATATAATTAAACATGTGGCATATTTATTTGGCTACATTGGGAGCTTGGAAATCCTGTTGCAAGTTGGGCTCTGCTTGTGGAAAACCTAAGAAACTTGAAGTAGTGGCTCCTAACCTGGCAAAGTCTCATTATTCCTGGCTTGGGAACAGGAGCTTTGGACAACAGCCTCGCAGCCCATCAGTGTTCCTTCTTCATCCTCGTCCAGCACCTACTTCCATGCTGACCCATGGACTGCTAGACAAATGCTCAGAGCAAGCAGGCCGTAATTGCTGGGATAGGAGTCAAACTGGGGAAGGAGGGAAAGTTTTCTAAAAGTTGTATTGGCTACTCAAAGGAGTTTCTGCAGGTCTAAAAAGAAGTGAAAATTAATATTTAATTCTTTGTCTTTTTAAAATAAAAGTATTCATGAGCTACTTTCCAGAAACCAGACAATTCACTCATTTAAAGTACAATTCAGTGGTGTTTCATATATTCACAGGGTTGTGTGACCATCACCACAATCAATTCTACAACATTATCATCCCCCAAAAGAAATCCCATACCCATAAACAGTTATTCATCATTTCCCCAACCCCTCCTCCCCAGCACTAGGTAGCCAATTGACTTTCATGAATGCCTATCTTAATGGATACCTATAGATATGTGCTGTGATATTTCAGCCCAACTATATTAAATAATATTTAGATAATTCATTTTTTCCTTCAAATGACCTGAAAATTACAAAGCAAGTCTCCTTATACTGCTGATAGACAAGTGAGTTGGTGATATTGCACTTACTAAAGATTTTTCCTCTTTTTGTTTTTTTTTTTTGAGACGGAGTTTCATTCTGTTGCCCAGGCTGGAGTGCAATGGTGCAATCTCAGCTCACTGCAACCTCTGCCTCCTGGGTTCAAGCAATTCTCCTGCCTCAGCCTCCTGAATAGCCTGGAACTACAGGCATGTGCCACCACACCTGGCTAATTTTTGTATTTTTAGTAGAGATGGGGTTTCACCAAGTTGGCCAGGCTGGTCTTGAACTCCTGACCTTGTGATCCACCCACCTCAGTTTCCCAAAGTGCTGGGATTACAGCATGAGCCACCGCACCCAGCCAGATTTTTCCTCTTATATATGTGACTATAGGCAAAAGGTTCTAGAACTGGTTGTGGGCAGGGTGTTCAAGCAAAACCTAATTCACTTATTCATTCAACAAATGTTTTACTGAATGCCCACTATATGCCAGGCACTTTTCTAAATCTGGGCTACATCAATGAACACATCCCATCAAGATCCCTGCAGTAAGTTGCTTCAGCTTAGGACACCTGAAGAGCATGTAGCCAAAACAGGAGCTCCCTGTGTTTGGGGTCTGTGAGTCATTTGTACTCCAAAATGAGACAGGACATGGGAACTTGGAGAGGGTTCAAGGGAGAGTAGAAAGTACATAGCAGAATGTACTCCTCTCCCAGCCCATGTAGAGGAGATAAATGCAGGTGGAAGGTGGGGCTGGATACCAAGGCCACATCATGCTCCCTTAACTGACCCATGAATGTACAAAATAGCAAGACAGAGGGGAGCAAGTCAAGGCTGGGGGTAAGGGAACTGAGAGCCAGAGCACTAGAGACTTCTCACAGGGCAGGAAGGAGTCTTCCTTCATGGGAGAGACCAAGGACAATGGCCTCCTCAGGGACGGCACGGGAAGCCTGGAGAGCTGGATCTCTAGATAAGCTTAGGAAAGAGTTCTGGAAAAGACGGAAAATCCCTCCAGGTTCAGCTATAGGGCTGGCTGAATCTACCACAGGCTAAGGAGGTGGAGTGGCTGTGCCTTCCATTGTTTTTCTAATCAGGTTCATTTCAAGACATGCCATGGTTGCCTCAGCTGAGCTAGCATTGAACTTGTCCACAACCAAGGGTAGACCAAGGAGGGGAGAAGAACGCCGCCTAGTGGCAGGGAATAGCGATGACGGTGATCCTTCACCTTTCTACCTTCGGCTCCACCTTCTGACCAAGGGCCACTAAAGGGGAGGAAGAGTGAAATTTGAGGCAGGAAGAGGCATCTATCACTGCCCATTCCTTCCACACAGTTTCCCTTCTTATCAACACATCTCACCAGTGAACGCTTATCTCCCTTATCTGGAGAAGGCTTTTCCTAAAATCCAGTCTTATGAATAGCAAGAAAAAGACAAATATTCCAAAAGAAAGATGGGGAAAGTTCACAGCCAGGCAAGCTACAGAAGAACAACAAATGGCCAAAAAAAAAAAAAAAAAAAAAAAAAAAATTATAAAGATGTTCAGCTTCACCAAGAATCAAATAAGTGCAATATATACAACAAAATACCATTTCTCACCAACTCACATTGGAAATTGATAATATACAGTTTGGGTGTGAGTGTGGAGAAATGACCCAGCATTCACACTTCCAGGAATATATCCTAAGGTAATTATCAACCAGGGGTGAGAAGAAGCATGAACACAGATGCTGCTCAGAATTTTTTAAAGGAGATGATTTGTTTATCACTAGAAGAACAGTTAAAGAAGTTACTATACAGCTAGTAAAATGTCGAGAAATATGTGCGCTTAGTGACATGACAGAATTGGCCTGGGGCAGATCGTTCAGTCAAAATAGCAGCCTACAAAACAGCAAGGGAACCAATCTCATTTTTGCAATTGTGTGTTGGACATGAGAGCATGTACATCCCACAGAAAAAGGGATACAGCTCTGTATGCCAAAATTGTATACCAGTAACTACTGGCTATAGGACAAAAGGTGATTGCTTACTATGCAGAGTATGTCATGTTATTTTTACAGTAAGCCTATGTTATCTGTATAATTAAACACAAAATAAGGCTACTTTGAGGATGGGCATGGTGACTCATCCCTCCCCAGTTCTAACACTTTGGGAGGCCAAGCAAGAGAATCACTTGAGGTCAGGAGTTCAAGACCAGCCTGGGCAACAGAGCAAGACCCCTGTCCTATAAAAATTTTAAAAACTTAGAAGGGCATGGTGACGTGCACTTGTAGTCCCAGCTACTCAGGAGGCTGAGGCAGGAGGATCACTTGAGCCCAGGAGCTCAAGGCTGCAGTAAGCTATGATCACATCACTATACCCCAGCCTGGGGGACAGAGTAAGAGCCTTAAAAAAAAAAAAAAAAAAAAAAAAAAAAAAAAAAAAAAAAAAAAAAAAAAAAACCTACTTTGAGTTTGTCAAACAATTGAAACAAAGACAAAAAGGGTCAAAAGCTGACTTTGGATAGATCCATTTCTAAGAGAAATTGATATTTTCTTCCATGCCCTCTTGCCTCTTCCCCTCTATGAGACTTGGTTCTTTCCCTCAGCTGGATTTTACGTGCCTCTCTTTCCCCTCCCCCAAGGCTTTGCATTTCTCTAACAGAATGCTCTATCTCCCTTGTCCCTTTTAAAATCTTGCTTTAGAGAAATTGCCTAATAAATAATGAATGCTGAAGTGTGTTTGCTTCTCTCATATAGTAATTAAGGATAACCCATTGTGTACCTCTAAAAATGACGGAAAGCTAATGCTATTTGCATCAATACCATGTTAACGCAGCTTAGCAAATTGCTAAATGTTAAGTGACATTTCTACTGAAAGATTACTTCAACTTGCCCATGAGTGGCACAGTTGAAAATTATTATAAGAATAATGACGTGTAAAGAAATATGACATTTGAGTAAAAGATACTTTGATAATTGTGAAATACAAAGGTTATTATTACCTGTAGTTTTTAGTTAGTGTTTTAAGTTAAAATCCTTTTTTTTTTTTTCCATTTGAATGCCTCTCTCAAGGCAGGTTCAGACTGCCCAAAGATAGAGCTTCAACTTGTTTCCGACCTTGGTAATGTCTTGCTAGGTTGGATCATGGAAAGAATAAGAACAGTTTGATTAAAATTCATTGCCGGGCACAGTGGCTTATGCTTTGGGAGGCCAAGGTGGGCACATCACTTGAGGTCAGGTGTTCAAGACCAGCCTGGCCAACATGGTGAAACCTCATTTCTACTAAAAAAATTTTTTTAAATTAACTGAGCCTGGTAGTATACATTTATAATCCCAGCCACTCGGGAGGCTGAGGCCCGAGAATCACTTGAACCTAAAGGCTGCAGTGAGATGAGATCACGCTACTGTACTCCAGCTCTGGGCATAGAGCTCCGACTCATAAATAAATAAAATTAAATTCATGCTCTGACCAATCAAATGTTCTTACAGATCTCTGGTCCACTACCACCTATACAAGCAGCCAAAACAGGCCCGGAGCCAATCCAGGTGAGACCCTGAACTCCCTTTCCAGCCACTGATGAAAGTTAAGCTTGTTTACATGGGGTTCCTCTTGCCACATTTTTGCCATTTAAATTTAGATTTGGACAAAGACTATTAAACCACTTAGGCAAATAGAAGATAAGGCTCCAGGGCCTGACTTGTAAGAAAACATGCAAGGAAGTCTTTAAGTAAGCAAAGCTCTTTCGCACTCTCCATTCCCCGGAAGCCAAGAGGCTGCCATAGAGATGTCTCGGGATTCAATAACTGCTCTTAGAGACCTGAAAAGGGATGCTCTCCAGGGCTTACTCTTGAGGAACTAAGGTAAAACAGTGAGGGCAATTTATATCGTCTACCAGGAAAGAGGCTTTTTTTCTCTTTTTTGCCTGAGTATTTCTAATGCCACCAGGGATAGAGATACATACCCTCTCCCCCAGGAGTTCACCTATGAATTCTGAGATGCCCCTGGCTTTCTTCATTCTGTATGCCCCTTAACAGTTTGGCTGAAGACCTAGGAATTCAGCAAATTCTCTTATCTGTGGCACTGTGAAGGCCTGCAGATAAGAAAGGAAAAATTTAGCAGGGTTTGATGGTTTCCACAAACTCTACCCACAGCCCGGTCCATAAGCTGATAAGACTTGATGAAAGTATACCATTCCTTCTGAAGCCACACGGCACTGGGACCAGAAGCCAGGACCTGCAGTGCAGGGGTGTTCTGGTCTTCCCCCTGCTGGGGGATACTTGTCCACCCTCCACAGTTCTTAGAAACTGTGGATTCTGGGCCTGGTGGTGGATCATGACTATAATTCCAGCACTTTGGGAGGCCAAGGCGGTAGATCATGAGGTCAGGTGTTCAAGACCAGCCTGGCCAACATGATGAAACCCGATCTCTACTAAAAATACAAAAATTTTTTTTTTTTTTTTTTTTTGAGATGGAGTTTCGCTCTTGTTGCCCAGGCTGGAGTGCAATGGCGCGATCTTGGCTCACTGCAACCTCTGCCTCCTGGGTTCAGGCAATTCTCCTGCCTCAGCCTCCTGAGTAGCTGGGATTACAGGCACACGCCACCATGCCCAGCTGAATTTTTGTATTTTTAGTAGAGACGGGGTTTCACCATGTTGACCAGGATGGTCTCAATCTCTTGACCTCGTGATCCACCCGCCTCGGCCTCCCAAAGTGCTGGGATTACAGGCGTGAGCCACCGCGCCCGGCCAAAATACAAAAATTAGCTGGGCGTGGTGGCGGGCACCTGTAGTCCCAGCTACTTGGGAGGCTAAGGCAGGGAATTGCTTGAACCCAAGAGGTGGAGGTTGCAGTGAGCTGAGATCACATCACTGCACTCCAGCCTGGGTGACAGAGCAAGACACCATCTCAAAAAAAAAAAAAAAAAGAAAGAAAGAAAAAAGAAAGAAACTGTGGGTTCTGTTTTGCTTGCTACTGGATAGGGGCAGCGGCCCCATTGGCTCCCCTGGTCGGGGCGGGCAGCTTCTGTCAGCTTCACAATTGCACCTTTGCCAATGCACATGCTGTTGTCCTGGACAAAAAGGCTTAAGAATCCCAGGGCAAGGACTCCGAGACCATCTTAGGCCTCAACAGACTCATGGGACTCTTCAGGAGGCCAAGCCATGGGGCACTGTTTCCTCTTGTCCCCTTGGCCAAGATTTTTGCCTCCTCTGCAACCCCCAAAAGTACAGCCAGGCACAGAGAGCTCGGATGACTTCCAAGGAAAATCTGAACTCATGTAATTTTCACTAGGGGGCAAAATAAGGAAAGAAAGCACCTGCTGGGTGTCTGTAAGTCAGCTGACCCTGTGTAATCCCCTCGGGTATCCAAAGGCAAGATCCTTCAGGAGCTACCTTCCAGAAACCTGTTGGAGCAGATGCCAGCCTGGGTAAGCTGCCGGCTGCTTACCGTCCCTGCTCCCTGGGAATTTGCTCTGTGGCACTTTGCAAACACAAGGGCCTCCCCACACACTTGATCTTGGCCTCTGCAGCTCAACTTCAGGTCACCAGAGTTTAGGGGCATGCTAAGACATTTTTACCTCGAGAAAATATCTCTTTGATTGATCTGTTTTCAGTGTGTCAAAGCGAAAATCTTTGTCAACAAAGACACCCAAGGGCTGTCATTACTTTATGTCCCTTCAAGAGGTTCCCCTACTAAGCAGCCTATGCACCTGCCTAGCCTATCCTCAGACTGGCCTCCAGGATACAGCACAGATACCCAGACACAGCCTGTGATTTGGATACAGTATGGGAGATGGTTGGCAAGGAGGCACATTACCTGATTTGCATCTTTGATTTTTTACTGCGTGACAATGTTTGGTTTGTTTCAAGGTTGTATTCTGCTGAATGCATTTGGCTTCATTCCCTTTCTTCTAAGGTTACCGTCTTCCAGTTCTATATAGCTCTGGGACTTTCTGTTTCTTCTCCATTCTTCTTCATGTTCCCAATAATTCCACTCTATCTTGACCCACACAGATGTTCCTAGCCTCTTTTTTTCTTTTTTTTTTTTTTTTTTTTTTTTTTTTTTTTCTTTTTTTTTTTTTTTTTTTTTTTTTCTTTTTAGACGGAGTCTCACTCTGTCTCGAGGCTGGAGTGTGTGCAGTGGCATGATCTCAGCTCACTGCAACCTCTGCTTCCTGGATTCAAGCAATTCTCCTGCCTCAGCCTCCTGAGTAGCTGGGA
>NW_016107403.1:5982120-5985088 GCF_001604975.1 Cebus imitator
AGGCACGCGCCACCATGCCCAGCTAATTTTTTGTATTTTTAGTAGAGACGGGGTTTCACTGTGTTGACCAGGATGGTCTCGATCTCTTGACCTTGTGATCCACCCGCCTCGGCCTCCCAAAGTGCTGGGATTACAGGCTTGAGCCACCGCGCCCGGCCCCCCCCATCTTCTTTTATGATAGACATTGGAGACATCTGCCACTCTTCTCACGCTACTCCTGGTTTTAGAAAAGTTATTTTGGCCGGGAACGGTGGCTCACACCTGTAATCCCAGCACTTTGGGAGGCCAAGGCAGGCAGATCACAAGGTCAAGAGATCAAGACCATCCTGGCCAACATGGTGAAACCCTGTCTCTACTAAAAATACAAAAAGTAGCTGGGCATGGTGATGTGCACCTGTAGTCCGAGCTACTCGGGAGGCTGAGGCAGGAGAACTGCTTGAACCCAGGAGGCAGAGGTTGCAGTGAGCTGAGATCATGCCACTGCACTCCAGCCTGGTGACAGAGAGAGACTCTGTCTAAAGAAAAAAAAAAATTTTAATTTAATTTAAAAGTAAAAATAAATAGTTAAATAAATTGCCAGTTAGTATTCTGTTTCAAATGAGAAAATGCACAGTTGTAATCTGTAAATGATAAGCATTAATAGGTATAACTCATACAAACTGAAGGTCTTTGGGGTCTTTAACAATTTTTGAGAGCATAAAGCAGCTGAGAATCTTTGGGAATATCTCCAATTTGAGAGCCTTTCAAATACATGCAGTGAGACTTCATGTTCTTTTTTATATCTCATCTTTCCCAGGATATTTCTTTCATCCCTCCAACAGGTGTTTCATTGACCTGGCAGCACACCCTCTAACGACACTATAGACCATTACTAATTCATACACCAGGGCACCCCGCACAGAACACGATGCTGCCAGAGGCGTGTGCCAGTCAATTGCCTCTCCAGTCCTAAATACTCTGCTCCCACTAAAACATCCCAAGTTCCATCTGCAGTAAGCCTTGTCTCACCGCTGGCTCATCTACTGAGCTTGCACTACCTAAAGTCGCTAGGATTTTTTATCATACACCTCTGTAGAAGCAGGTCACCAAATCCCATCTAGGAACAAGTGAGTTTTTGAAGCTCAAGTTGGAAAATCACATATCTCTATTAAATCCTTCCTTTGTTTAGCCAGCTGCAATCTTCCTGAGTATTAGTTCTGTCATTTAATGTGTTAACATCCTTCTAGTCTTTGTGTCATCTACAGAATGGATAAACACGCCACCTATCTCCATTCCCGTTACTGATAAAAACATATCACACGGGGCATCCAAATCCTGCGATTGCCACTGAACACCTCCTTTGTGTTTAGATCAACCCAGACGTAAGCAGCTACATGTGGACCTGATGATGCTGTCATCCTCCTTTCTACAGGACACCAGGTGTACGACCCATGAGTGATTCCTGCCACCCTCTCCCACTATGCCTTCTGCCACAGATGTAAATTCACATACCCCCAATTTAAGCTGAAGCTCTCACTAAAAGGGACCTGCTGTGTAATTTTTTAAAAATTTATCGAGCCTACTATAGGTCAGACACTGTGCTATGCATTAGAACTACAAGCAGAAATCAAACATTTTCAAATTCTAGAATTATGCTGCTAGGGCTTTTGCCTTCCCAGGTCCCACACTCTCCCCCTGCAGAGTCATCAGCAACGCCACTGCCTCCTACACACTGGGTCCCCCATGGCCAGCCCTTACCCTTCCTACCAGGGTTCTCGGAGTTGGGGCAGGCCACTCCTGCTGTATTCTTAGAGGAGGCAGGGGAGGCGGGCTCCTGATAAGTCAAGTTAAAACCCGGTAGCTTTTCCTTGGAACCATCCTTATGCTGGTTGTCTTCATGGTACCATGAGCTATGTTTGAGTCAAAGAAGTTTCACTGGTCTGGAAACTGAACCATGGAGTTAAAGTTGTTTCCAAGAGAAAAGGCTTAGATGGTAACCCATTTCTAAATCTGGGACTGTCAATGCTTCGTTGGCATGATGGCTTATGCCCAGGACCCCAGACTGTCCTCAGCCTTCTCTGAGAGTCCTTGGGCAGTGTGCTGCCAGCATGGCGACACCCTGGGTACAGCTGCTGCACCCCACCCTCTTAGTGCCCCTGACTTCAGTACAGCAAGAAGCAGCTCTCCAGGGAAAGTGCAGCCCTTGGGACATGAAGCCAGGTGAAGGGAAGGGAAGCCTAGAGATTCCGCTGGCTCCAGAGGCCTGCTGCCTTTCAGAGCCACTTCCTCCTAAAACCTACACCCCAGAGGAGACACTGGGAAGAAACCAGGGAGCTGAAGGGCCACTTGGGCTTCTGTCTAATAAAATGTGAGCGCCCTAAGTGCCATGTGTTGCAGCTCCTGCTTGGCTCCTGTGTTGGTGACTTCTAGGTGTACAGAAGGAGCTGGAACCAGCACCAAGATCATTCCATGCTTCTGGGCCCTTTGGAAGACTTGAATACATTAACATGAGTTGCAGGTAGCTGGGTCAGGCCAAGCTCTTCAGTGGCCTAACCAAGCACCCTGAGATGCTAATGCGATGATGACTCCTCCTGGTGTGTGATAAACAGATGGTGGTTAGGTGTAGGCTTTGGAGCCTGCCTGCCTAGGCTTAAAGTTCTGTTCTGCCACTCCATGTGCATGAGTTTCCTCACCTGTAAAACAAGATCACAGTCGCACCTAACTCACAGGATGACTGTGACTTAATAGGTAGGAAGTGCTCACTCAGTGCCTGACACTAAGCAAGCTCTCCATAAACACCAATGGCTTCTATATTTTTACCCCAGAAATCGTTCGGAACTAATACATCTTTTTTTTTTTTTCTTTTTTTTTGAGACGGAGTTTTGCTCTTGTTACCCCAGCTGGAGTGCAATGGCGCGATCTCGGCTCACCGCAACCTCCGCCTCCTGGGTTCAGGCAATTCTCCTGCCTCAGCCTCCTGAGTAGCTGG
>NW_016107403.1:5986338-6020967 GCF_001604975.1 Cebus imitator
GCAATTCTCCTGCCTCAACCTCCTGAGTAGCTGGGATTACAGGCACGCGCCACCATGCCCAGCTAATGTTTTGTATTTTTAGTAGAGACGGGGTTTCACCATGTTGACCAGGATGGTCTCGAACTCTTGACCTCGTGATCCACCCGCCTCGGCCTCCCAAAGTGCTGGGATTACAGGCTTGAGCCACCGCGCCCGGCCTAGCAGAACGTTCTTAAGCAGAATGTTTAAGCCTGTCATAAATATTTTGAAAGTGGTGACTATCTTGCCCAATCTGCTTCTGTTACTTACAAAGAAATTAAGGTTCACAAAGGGTATGTGACTAGCTCAAGGTCACACATCTGGTTAATGAATGAACTAGATTAAACTCAGGTCTCACCATTAAACCAGAATGTGCAAGGACGGAATGCCTTTCAACACTGCCTGCCATCTTTATCACGTAAAGAAAAATACCACCTTTTTTCAGTGTGTTAGTAATTTCAGCTGGCAGAGAAGCTGAGAGTCTTTAAGATATAAAACAGTTGATCATGCTCTCAACCTTCTGAGCTAAGATGAAGAAGGAAGAAACAGAGGGAGGGAGGGAGGAAGGGGAGGGGAGACATGGAAAAGAGGGGAGGAGGGAGAGAGGCAGAAAGAAAGGGAAGCAGCCATTTCTGTGTTATGAGGCTTCCTGACACATCTGTGCTGCCCCTGAGCCCCTCTCAGCCATGATTTTCCCAAAAATATCAGAGATTACTGGGTAAGATTCTCCCCCTCCCCTCTACCCCTTCTACTTTATCAGCACCGGTTTGTGGTGAAGGCCATTAAACATCTAACTACATACAGATCCAGGTGCTACTTTCCTTTATTCTGCATGAGTCACACAGTGAGAAGCAGAATCTCAGTAAATAAGTGGATTTCCTGTTCCCGGAAGGGGCCATATTTGTTCTGTGTAGTCCAAGGAATAGAATTCAAACAGGTGGGACAGATGTACCTAGAACGATATTAAGCACATAGTGAGTGCTTAATAAGTGTGGATATATGGATGGATAGGAAAGGATTTAGGGCAAAAGATTCAGTCTCAATAGTGCAAGATGGAAACTACTACCTGTACTTTGGTTAAATATGTAAGGATCCTCTTTCTCTGGAGGTACTCAAGCACTAGCCAGCCACTCACAGGCAGGGATGTTGTAAAAACAGGCTGGGAGGTGGTTGGGAATGGATGAACTTTTAGTTCCTTTTGAATCCCAGGATTCCTAATATTCCAAGATTCTTGGTGCATAATGAAAGAGAAACTGGTAAAGATGTTTATGCCTTTGACTTTAAGAGCTTCGGATTTTAAAAAAATAATACAGATTTCAGGTTGCTGCATCCAAAATTCTGGCCCTCTGTTCCTTTATTGAACTTTTGGACACAATTGGGAAACCTATCATCCCGGCACTTCACTCAAGAGTTTCTGGTTTGGTTTAAGTAATAAGTTTGTTTCTTTTCAATTTTGAAAATCAGGAGAAATGGACTTACTGAAACCTGGATCGGTCCTTTTAGATGAAGGTAATTATACAGCCCAACCTCTTGGCCATGCCTGGATTAAGATGCACAGGATAACAGAACTGAGAGTCTAATAATCCAGCTGGTGGCAGAGTGGCCGAGCTGGGCTAGCCTAGGATTTCTAACGGCTCCCGCCTCTGACTTAAGGGTTCTGCAAAGGGCACATTGAAACTCTCTCCCTAGGGAGGCCGGGGTAAGGAGCAACACTGGATAACAACAGGGAGAGAGGAAACGTGAAGACAAAAAGCCAGAAGGGAGCTAGTTTCCCACCCTCAGAATGGCTTTTGGACCCTCGCTCCATCTGGCAGCACACTTTTAACTTCCTCCATCTCCACTTCCTTTTTTGCAAAATGGCGCCCAGCTTTTCCCTTCACAAGAATGGGCGTTGTTCGCTGTCTGCTGCATTAAATGCTTGAAACTCCAACAAACACGACCTTCCAGGTCTTCGTGGGAGGGAAGGTTTTACTGGTAGGGGAAGGAGGTGAAGGAGAGGACTCCGCCTCTGGACTCGTATTTCTCCCCTTCCTACAACGCAGAGCCTTGGGGCGTTTCCGGGACAGGCTCCTGGCTGAGAAACGCTGTTAGACACCCAAAGCTTATGTTTAAAATGATGTGAGGAAGTGGGATGAGCTAGCTGACCTTTAATGGAAGAATGAAATCATGTGCTTTGCAAACTGGAAAAAATAACAAGCCAGGAGAAAACTTACCGCAGCCAAGCACGAGCAAAGACCCCAGCACCATCCTCCACTCCCGGGGAATGCCGGAACTTCCGGGCGCCTTAAAAATAGGGAGACTCACTTCCGGCACTGCAAGTGCGCTCTGCCTAGGAAGACCGTTGGTCTCACCAGGCCTAAGGGGATTCGCTTTTACTGTCTTTATTTCTTTAAATGGTATATTTATGAACTTGGCTCCCATGTAAATGGCTCTAAAGACACCCCCTTCCCCAAGGCTGAAACGCAACTCACACAGACAGCTTCTGAGAGCACGAAGCGTTTTTGTGCCGCTACTTCTAGTCTCAAACAGCTGGAAGGGAGGAGTTGCATTTTAAGCCCTCTTATTTGAGTTACTTTTAAAAAAGCGATCTTCCTCCAGTCCATATCCGGTCCTCATTAGCTTGTCCTCCTTGTGCCTTACTCATCTTCCTTCATTGTCTCAATCACCAAATGTTGACTGAGGACCTGCAGGACCTTGGCACAGTTAAGGGTTTATTCGAGCAAGAAGCATCCTGTGGCCTCAAGATTTTCAGAATTCTACGGAGGCATAATTGACGATGGCAAAGTGCTTAACGCTTTCAGATAAGAAAACAAAGGCTCAGAATAAATAATAAATTAACGGAGCCGAACTCAAGTCCCCTGATTTCAAATCCCCTAGCAGAGTACTATGTTTTTAATAGGCTGTAAGTAAATATTAATTTATTATATTTCTCAGGATAGGCGTAATGTAAGCAAGAGCACAGTTAGCTTTAAGCCAAGCCCCCAAGCTGGGTGTGAATATCCTTTATGTCTCCTTCCCTGGGGTAAGGCCAGCTGCTTCCTGTGCTTGTAAGTCACCAAAAGTTTTACTGCTGTTTCCAGGATTTGTTCCAAAAGAAGAATTGAGCACACAGTCTTCGGAGCCAGTATCCCTGGGAGATCCAAGTAAGTTAATTGACAACTAGAAACCCACGGTGTCTTTGACATCTGAACTCCTCTCTTCCCACTCACTCCCACTCAAACCTGCCTCTCTCTTACCATGGATCTATTTATTTCTTCTGACACCTTGTTCTAAGGGGAAAGGGAAGCTTTTGAAGGATATAAACTGTCTATATCCATGAGGGGGAGAGGATCAAACATTTTTAACATCACTGTGGCAACAGGGTGAAGAATGGGATGGAATGGAAAGACAAGGAGGGATGAAAGGAGGAGATGGGCAGGTCGGTAGGGTCAAGGGTTTAGTGCAAATGATGGTGTCCAGAGCTCGGAGTTTGAAGTGGAAATGAAGATAAATGGGCAGATTCAAGAGATGCAGAGAAGGAAAGATCTATAGGATTGAAGGTGGAGGCGAGAGAAAGGGAGGAGTTGAAGGTGAGTTGAGCAACTAGGTAAATGATACTACAGTGAGGAACACTGGGGATGGAGCAGGTTTATGTCTGTCATCTTCTTCAAGACATTTGATTTGGTAGAGAGAAGACTACCCAGATCTGACATTCAGAAGGAACAGCCCAGTCAGAAATTTAGAGTTGTAAGACGATGAGCTATGGTTTGAAGCCAAGGCTGTGAGAACAGATAATGTGACTTAGGGAGAGACAGTCAAAAAAATTAGAAGACTTAAACCTGAAGAACCACACTAGGTGGAGGAGAAACCACCTGAGGATATCAGAAAGGAGGTACCAGAGAAAAAACAAGGAAAATGGGAAAGGTATAGTAGCAGCCTGCAAGGAAAGAAAGCACCTGCAAATTCCTCTAGGAAGCTACTACTAGTCAGCCACCAACGGACAGTGAGGCTCAACCTTGCTTCATATGAGAATCACCTGAGGACACTTTTGAAATTAAAGATGCATATCTTGCTGCCTCATACCTACTGTATCAGGTTCTCCCTAGACCTTGCTACCCAAAGTGTGGTCTGGAGACCAGCAGCATCAGCATCACCAGGGAGCTTGTTAGAAATGCAGAATCTCAGGCTCCACCCCAGACCTGGTGGTTCTACATGTGATACCTACAAGTGATTGATTCCTTTACACATTTACCCTTGAGAAGCACTGTCCAGAGTGAATCCCAGGAGTCTTTGTTGAAGCTGCATAAGCAACTGAGTTATGTATATTACTCTGATATGTATCCAGTGTTAAGAAACACTGGCCTGATGTATTGGACAACACAAAGCATTAATCTATAAAATTGTACCATGTTGAAGGAAACTAGAGCAATTAAATAAATTGGTAGATTGATTCCCATAGATACCATATCTTACTTTCTCTTGTCTTTCAACCTCTGACCTCTTCTGTATCCATAATAAATTGCTCAGGCTGAATGTTGCATAACCCAATTATACCTGTTGGCGTTGATGTTGGCATCTTCAGATCAGAATGTTTTCATCTCCATATGAGAAGGCCACAGGTCTCAGTTAAAACATGCCTTGAAACATGCCCTGAGCTGCAACCATTGTCATTTAAAAGAGGAGCAAGGGTATCCTGGTATCAGCCATCAAGCTAGTGAGCAAAAAGAATTAAGCAAATAGAGAAACAGCTCACCTTTTTAAGACCTAACTATGAGATGAACCTGTTAATCCTGAACACAGTTCAAGATGTAAAAAACAAGGAGGAAAAACGGCCTGTGAGGAACCAAAATAGATGCTACAATATCCATGTATTTTATTCATGTTAAAAGAAAATCCCCTTTGGCCCTTACTCTAATTAACAGTTGTTCCCCAAAAAGACTTTACTCCAAAAGGCATATTGAACTAATCTGCTGACATCTGGAAGGGAGACCCCGCCTGAGGAGTACTTCTCAAACGTTACTGGCACAGGAATCACCTGGGGATCTTGTTAAAATGCAGATCTGATTCTATAGGTTTGGGTGGAGCCTGAGAGCAAACCGTAGGTGCCAGTGGGCGGCAAGCCCTAAAGAACTCCACTGCCACCTGCTGGCAACAATTCACACTGCAAGCCCAGTCAGGAAAAAGATAAGCTGGCCTTGCTTGGGGATCAACATGACAAGCTGTGCAGAAGTTCTGCTTCTCCTCTGCTTTACCCCAGGTTTTAGTAGCATCTTTAAACTCTGCTTCTGGATTTTATTTGCCTCTTTCAGTCTTCATCTCAAGATCATGCTTGGGTATGGGCAGTTTGGGGCAGCAAAGGACAAAGGAAGCCAGTTGAAAGGGATGAATTGGTAGGTACTGAACACCCAGGCAGAGAGGAGGTAAAGCTTTTCTTTTGAGATTTGCTGCTGAGCCAAGGTACATCCTGATTCTAGATGGAGCGAAGTCAGCCAGTCCCAGACGGGTCCCTCTCGTCTCCTACTTCCCTGGTTTTGATTGCCAGTGCAGCACTGCATGATAATAAAACACATTCTCGGGTATCACTTTTCTCCTCATCACAATTCTACAGTAGCACTCGGCAATAAATATTTCTCATCAGTTTTTCTGCCCAAAACTTTATCAACTCATGTTCATTTATTGCTTTCATTTTTAAACATTTTTTTTTAACTGACAGCAACCCTCTCCACCTACAGAGCTTCTCCTCCTGAAGAATGGAAAGACTCCAGCCCGTGGCAACGATGCACCATAGAGGACGTGGGTGGTCGTGTGCAGATTAAGAGAGGTGCAGGCCTGTCTGGCCACTGCCCCTTACCTGCAATGGGCAGTGCTGGCCCCAGTGTCCTCTTGGATACACCAGCCTAGAAATTTCCAACTTCACTGTCTTTTTTTTTTTCTCTATGGAACTCTATTTTGAAATATATTTGTCTTCTAAATTGCAACTGTTAAATAATTTATTTTCACTTTGTACTAATCAAAGGGATCTAAAGCTCCCAATAAGAACCTCTGATGAGCATTGAATAGTCAGTTTTATCATACTGAGATGATATTCCTGTCTACAGCAAAGAAAACACTAATTTCTATTCGCCTGTGTGGCTTTTCCCTAGTTTCTTTTGGTGTTTTGAGAGGGTGAAAAGAGCTTACAGTCTGTCCATCCCTTTACCTCTCTTATAACCTTCATATATCCACAGAGATCCAGAGATCCTAAGTCAGAATAACTATCCTAGTCTTCATCACAACTAAAAGGAAAAAAATCTAAGATAGCTATGAACAAGGGCTGACATCCTGTAGGTACATGTGGACAATTTCTTCGGTTGCCTCGCCCAGGGAAATGAAGGAGAAGATTGATATCAATTTCTTATTCTACAATTCCTACCCTCCCTTCAGTGCTGGCCTTGCAGATCTTTCACATCTAGTAAAAATCCAACACTTATTTATAAAGAATTGGGATGAAAGTAAAAAGCCACAAGCTCTTGAGACTCAGTCTCAGTGAATTCTCACAACCGAAAGTCTGCACTTAGAAAATCTGAGCCTAGGAAACCTTTGACAGCCTCCCCAAGCTTGGCTGGGACATCACTGCTTCTGAAACCCATAATTGTGGTGGATACATAGAGTTTTAAACAGTTATGGAAGTAAGGACTAGTCCAAGTCTCCAGGTCCTTGGTGCTCAGGGAAACCCCTCTGGGACATAAATAAATAAATATACCCTGTATCTTACTACCTCTTTTTCACTTTCTTTTCATTTCTCAGGGGGGCTGTACTGGAGACAGAGGAACAAGTGGGTGCCCAGGTAAATGCAATGAGAGAGCATCAGAATAATAGAGTCTTTTTCCATTCTGCAGACTGCAAAGTTGACTTGTCATTTTTAATCGATGGGAGTGCCAGCATTGGTAAACGGCGATTCCGAATCCAGAAGCAGTTCCTGGCTGATGTTGCCCAAGCACTTGACGTTGGCCCTGCCGGTCCACTGATGGGTGTTGTCCAGTACGGGTAAGTGCAGTTAATGTTCTGAATCCAGAAAGGAAGTCATGCTGTGTGCTTAATTTCATGCCAGAAATATTACCAACGCGTCCTTGAGCACAGATTTGTTCTCTTCCCTAATGCAAATGTAAATGAAAAAAACTGAAGCAACCCAGATGTCATTTAAGAAATCTGAGACTTCCTGAAGGAAAGGACAGATTAAAAAACACTTGTAAGTAGATGGCATTTTCACTCAAGAGTATTTATTTGTCTGGAAAATAGGAGAGATGGGCACGAGTGCTAACTTAGCTACTAACAAGCTGTGTGGCCTTGGGCCAGGTCTTCACCTCTCTGATCATCAGTTTCCTCATCTGTAGATCAAGAAGGTTGGACCTCCTTTCAACCCTAACTATTAGGGCATTTGTTTGCGGGACTGCACCCTGTGCTACAACCTATCCACCTAGAGGTTAGACGCCTAGAAAACATGGTGCTCTAGGTTGTATCTTCTCTTTTCTCCGTATAACCTCAGGACCCTGCACTGGTGCTGGAAAAACTCACAAAATAATGAGGAAGAATGAGTGGGAAGAGAGAGGGCCCTCATCAGTCAGCTGAGCACCTACGTGACTTTTCCCAACCTGTTCTATTATCTGACTTAGGATAGAAATCGAAGGCTCATGCTGACATCCAGCCTCAATCTTTTCTCTTATTTGGCAGTAATGTATCACTCTTATTTCAGATGTGAATAGGTTTCTCACTGAAACAGATATACAGAAATTGATAATAAACAATCAAAAGAACAAGCGTGCGGAATCTTATATTTATGCATACATCTTTTTTTTTTTTTGAGACAAAGTCTCACTCTGTTGCCCAGGCTGGAGTGCAATGGCACAATCTTGGCTCACTGCAACCTCTGCCTCCCAGATTCAAGCAATTCTTCTGTGTCAGCCTCCCGAGAAGCTGAGATTACAGCATGCACCACCACACCTGGCTAATTTTTTATTTTTAGTAGAGACGGGGTTTCACCATGTTGGCCAGGCTGGTCTCGAACTCCTGACCTCAGGTGATCCGCCTGCCTTGGCCTCCCAAAGTGCTGTGATTATAGGCATGAGCCACCATGCCCGGCCCTATACATACATCTTAAATAGGTGGTCTTTTGATCAAGAATCATTGAGGGCAGGATGGCTGTCACAGCTTCTACAAAGGACCACTGGGTGTGGAGGGGTGATGGAGATGGAAACCATCATAAACTTTGGTGCCTGTCGCTCAGAAGCTGTGGTCACAGTTCACTCACCCTCCTGAAAAGTAAAACGATTCATACCTCGCAACACCCGCGGGGTCTCCAGCGCCGTCACAGCTTTCCCAAAGGCAGCATTTTAACCAGCGTTGTTCTATCAGAGACACTAGAATTGTTATTTTTGAGTTGTCAAGAGAAATAAATAAAAATGCTTTATTTTCACGAGAACCTACAACATTTGTATTTTTAGAATTTAACTCCAATAACACATTTAGCACTACCTTCTATTCCTGTCAGGGAAAATTAGTAGATGAGTTAACTGGCATTTGTATGTAGTCAGATTCAATTACATAAAAATAACTGGTTGCTGCAGACGTCACCTCTCAATGTCAGGTGATCTATCCTGAAGTTTTTGAGTTGAAATAAGAAAAGTGGGATTTTGGGGGATATTCCTGGTTTCAAAATGCCAACCCATTTTCGTTCCTGTATTACTTTTTACAGACAGCCAATGGATGGCAGGTTTTGCTAGGGAGGAAATGTGTTTTACTGCTAAATGTCCTTAGTCAATTGTACGGGGGGACTCAAAGCTTGGTGTGTTATCTTGCATTAAAAATAGCTGCTTTAAAAGCTTGTATATACCAGGGTTTACAGTATAATATAAAAATAAGGTGACAAATATGTCAGGGAACAGAAAAATGGCATGAGAATAGTGTTGCTGATGAGAACATGGATTACAGAACAGTGCAGCAGGGAAAGAGGAAAAATAAAGACGCCTTCCCCCAAAACATTCTCCCCCACATATTCCTAATGTGATCGCCATTCATGAGCAAGAGTTTACCCCCGTGCTTTTCAGTCTCGCTTTCTAAAAAATCCCTTGCTGTCTGCCTTTTTCCCAGGGTTCTTATTAATTTGGAGCACTTAGGGAAATGTGTGTGTTTTCCACTGTTTTATGCTCATATAAACCAATCCATCATCTTCACCCTCCCCCAGCAACAGGGTGGAGTGGAAAGCACAATGAAGCGCTGACAGGTGATCTGAATTCGGGCCTTAGCTCCTTTGCGTGATCTTAAGCCAGTCACTTAACCTCTCCTTGTGAGTGCTGCCATCTGTGTAGCACGAGGGTCAGTCCAGATGATTTATTAGGGCTCTGCCAGCCCTGGCGTCCTGTAATTCAGTGACCGGCTCTGTATTCAGAAGACATTCAGTAAATGAATGTGGGACTAACAGGCCAGATAGCTGCCTCTCCCTTGCTTCCAGCCTTGGGGTCGCAAGAAGGTAGGGTGATCGATGATGGATTGAGGCGTTGCACAGAGGTGATACATCCATCCGTGGAACGTGGGAAACAAAGCAAATGAGAGGGCGGCCTGAGAAGGGTGTGATGAGGCTGAAGGGGAGACACGTGTCCAGCAGAAACTGCTGTTGGTTTCACTTGCCCAGCTTCCTCTCCTGGGAGGTCCTCTTCAATCCCCGCCATATGCATGAGTACATACAGAGGGAGGCAGTGGGGCATCCTGGTGATTTGGGTTCTCACCAGATTCTAACACTCTCTTTGCTCCCCCTTAAAATCATCCCTGCACTTGTGGAATCACAGCCTGAGGCCTTAGAGAGCACCTGATTCCACCTCTGTGTGTTGTAGTGAGGAAATGAGGCCCTACGAAGAAATGACCCGCCCATCAAGAACTAGCACTGGAAAAAGAGACTCAGGTTCAGAAGGACCTGCCAAGGGAGGAGGGCTCCGGAGCTCCGAACTGCTCCTTCCCTCCCTTCTCCCCTCCATTACCACTGCCCCTGGTCCACACAGCTTCCTGGAAGATTCTTTCCCTTGGTTTAACTTAGGAGAGCCGAGTCAGAATTTAGACTTTTACATTCAGAACTTGAAAGACAAATTTAGAAGTCTTTTAAGTTCTAATATTAACCGAAAAAAAAGTTAAAGAAATAAAAATATAAGACATATAAAAATGGTCTGATTTACAAAATGCAACACATCTTGACTCCTCAATCTCCTACCCAAAGACATTTTGGGTACAAGGAACAGAAAACCAATCAAGGTAGCCCAGGTGAAGGGAGATATATGGAAAGGAGAGTGTTCACAGGACTGACCAGTCGTTGGCCATCCCCTCCCCCGCCTGCATCTCTACGCCTGTCTGCCTGGCCATTCTGATCTCTCAGCAGACCAGCATCCTCTGCCAGCCTCTTGGTTTCTGCTCCTCCATAACTTCGCTTTGCACTGGCTGAGTTCCTACCTCTGGTCCAGGCCCAACAGAAGTCTCAACCACCATGGAACTGGGCAAGCACCCTCTCCCATCCCCCACCTGCAGGGCCCATCACCTACAATCACGTTCATCTGCAGGAACCACAGCGTGCCTACCACTCTCATCACACGCCGCCAGGATTAGAGGCAGCTTTTGAGACGGAGTCAGAGAGGTTACGTGACTTTCCCAAGACCACACAGCCAAATGCATGACTGGAGCAGAGGACAAATATTAGCCTTGGGTTAATCCCTAAAATGTCACACAAAATTGTCTTCAAAGCAGAGATTTCGCTCATCTGCCAGGAAAGAGTCTTATAATCGATACTTGTCACCTCCTGAAGACTGAGACTGTGTGTGTGTGAGCAAGAGGCCAAGGATCAAGCCCCTGTCTTGCACATGAATTCTAAGTTAAAATTATACACCCGAAAGGCTTATCATTGCACCTAATGCCAACAGGGACACTGAGAGAGTAAATGAAAGAACAGCCAGGGCAAGCTATTAGGTGAACCCTAGTAATGCAGCCAAACGCCTTGCATTTGAGCTGCAGCCCGGACCCACAGGTGCTAAGCGTCCTCCAGACTTCCCATACACTTCCGTTTTAGGCCTCCATCTCAGTACACACGGAACATAATTGCACACATTCTTTGTAATCAATCTTAGGATATCAAAATTGGAAACAGTTGTGGGATAAAGGGAACTGTTTTGTTTTTTTTTCTTCATTTGAAAATCAAACAGACCTTTCCTTGCTGGTGGGTCTGTAATAGCTGTCCTGTGGTTTAGCGAGTGGCTATGAGTTGGCCATATCTCCTTAATCTTCCCACTTCTCAGCCCACCCACCCTCCGCACCTGGACTGAAGACTCGCAGTCATGCATTCAGCTGGGCAGAGCAGCTTCTGTAGATCGTCTGAGCCACCAGTGCAGGACAGTCAGAGTTGAGAGGAAGAAGCAAATGCCATGTCCGGTATGTCAGGCAAAATAGTGACCCCAAAATTATCACTGTCCAAATCCCTGGAACCTGGGAGTGTTTTACCTTTCAAAGCAGAAGGGACTCTGCAGCTGTGATTAAAGTTAACACTGAGGTAGAGGCATTCTCCTGGATTCTGCGGGTGTTGCAATGTGGCCACACAAGTCCTTAGACATGGAGAGTCTTTTCCAGCTACTGTCAGTCAAAGGGAGGTGGGCCAGTGGAAGAATCGTCAGAGAGGTGTGACATTGCTGGCTTTGAAGATGGAGGAAGGGGCAATGAGCAAGAAGTGCGGGCGTCCTCTAGAAACTGGGAAACACCAGGAAACAGATTCTCCCCAGAGCCTCTAGAGAGGGGCACAGCTCTGTCCCCACCTTGGTTTCAGCCCATGAAGAGCCACGTCAGACTTGGGAAACTCTCAACTAAGTGTGTATTGTTTAAGCCAAGTTTGTGATCATTTGTTACAATAGGAAGCTAATATGACTGGCGACGAGGACCACTCTGTCTCATTCTCTGAGTCTGCAGCCAAGAAAAAGGGAGCGGGAGGGGCTGGTGCATGAAATGCAGCTGGGATGGGGCTGGCAGAGGTGAGTCACAGCACTCGCCCTCCGACGTCAGGGCAGGAAGGGGCTGTCTGGCAGGCAGGTGAGGCCCACAAGCCTTGCCCCTCAGGAACACAGGGTCTCAAGGCCCAGTGAGCTGTGAATGCAATTTGCCCAAGAATCATAAGATTCGGAGGTTTTTCTCCTTCCTCCTATGTTTTTTTATTCCCTATCATGCAGGGCTCCTGGAAGTACGTACAAAACGACTGCACTTGACTTCCACCCCTTCCCTTTCAGCTCTCTTCACACATCCACTGGGTTTCTCTGGGGTCCCTGAGATCAGTCTTCCTCCAGAGAAGCAGATAGCCACCCCAGTGCCCAGTAGAACCACCTGAGGAGCTCCCAAAACTCCAGATGCCCAGACCAAACTTCACATCAGTTAAATCAGAATTTCTCAGTGTGGTGCCCAGGGATCATTATTTTTTAGAGTTCCCCACGTGATTCTGTCATGTAACCAGAGTGAAGGTCAGAATATTCCCACAGTCCTGTGCTGTCCTCCGGTGAAGTCCATGTCCCCAGAGCCCCTTAATCCCCCCAGGTGACCAGTCTAGAGGGCTGCGGGAGCTTCACCCTCCTCCCTTTCTCTGCCTTTCATTTCCCTTCTGTAGACTTCTTGTTTATTTTCCTCCCCTCCTCTTATCACTGGAAGCCCTGTTGCTGATTTTATTATTACTGTTGTTAAAGCATCCTCTAAGACATTGCTACTCAAAGTGTGATCCACAGTATCATCTGGGAGGCTCTTAGACCTGCAGAATCTCAGACCTCACTTGGGTCCTACAGAGTCAGACTCTACATTTTAACAAGATCCCCAGGTGATCAGATACACATCTGTGCTTGAGAAGCTCTGTTGCCAAGATGCTCCACTTCCCCAGCACTCACTGAGCCCTGTGAGGCGGTTGCAGATTAGCAGCTGGTGAGCCAGTTTGTTCAGGAGTGGCTCCCAGATCAGCAGATTGCATGTGATTCACATTTCCTCCAGCAGGAAGAGGTTCATGCAGCTCAATTTCCTCCCCTTTTTGGTAGATGAGTGGAATTCTCAGTAGTTATTGCAAAAAAAAAAAACCACTCACTTAAAAATGAATTTTTTTTTTTTTAATACAGAGTGTCACTCTGTAGCCAGGCTGGAGTGCAGTGGCGCGATCTCAGCTCACTGCAACCTCCGCCTCCTGGATTCAAGCGACTCTCCTGCCTCAGCCTCCCAAGGAGCTGGGACTACAGGTGTACGCCACCACACCCAGCTACTTTTTGTATTTTTAGTAATGACAGTGTTTCACCGTGTTGGCCAGGATGGTGCTGATCTTTTGAGCTCTTGATCTGCCCACCTTGGCCTCCGAAAGTGCTGGGATTATAGGCATGAGCCACCCCACCCAGCCAAAAAATGAAATTTGATAAGACCCTGCTCCCTGTTCTCTGATGCTGGGAAATGTGGAAAAGACCAGTTCCCATTCATCGAGGACTAGTTGTGCAAAGTCCCTTAACAGATTGAGCCAGGCTACTGCACCCTGGGCTGGTCATAGCTGCTCTAGCAGAGCTCATTGCTGTCTGAGGGGATGGTGGCAGAATGATTTTGCATCTGAGCAAGGTAATACCCTCAAGGGACAAGTCTGCCACCCACCCTGCAGCTACTGGCATGTGACCTGAAGCATCTCCTGATCTTACAGGCATGGTTCATCTCACCAAGTCCATAAAGCATCACGTATTAGTAAAACAATTAAAAGGCTAAATTGTTATGTTATTTGATTATAACCTTAAGCTGATGCCTAGTTTGAGAAAACAGTTTGGATAAGTTCTTGTTGGAGGGAATTATGATTAGTTAATATTTCTCTACTGGCATAAAAATCCATTTGAGAGGTTCATTCCATGTGACTCAGAATGACATGGGTAAACCAGTAGACCCTGGGGCTTAAACAGAATGGGTGCTTTACGATTGAAAGGGCCTCAGAAGGCCTGTAAAATCCAGAGCTTCCCAAACTTTCCTGAGGATAAGAATTACCTGGATCTCCCAGCCCATGGATTTTCTTTCAAGGAGAGGCCTGGTAACCTATATAGTTAAATGAGTGCCTTAGGTGAGTTTTATCATCAGGTAGATCTGGTCTGGTGATCCATCCAATTTCCCTGTCCCCAGCCCTCAAGCCTTCCTAGAAATCAAACACCTGTGCCTATTTCTGACAGATGTTTGTCTTGCTTCTTAAACCCTTGCAGGGTCGCCATTTACTATTACACAAGTTCTCTCTTTCTAGGAATAGCCAACTTCTGACTCCCTGTCATTCCCCTCCATTAGTCCTCACTCTTTCTCCAAACACAGAACAATGTAAAGTTTCTCCTTGAGTTATCAACCTCTATGTTTTCTTCTCGGATTTTCAGAGGAAATCTTTGATATTCCCTAGAAAAAAAAAATGTGTGTTTGCATTTAATAAGAACCTGTAATAAAATTACAAATTAAAAGATTGCTGGCATGAAAAGTTAGTGGCATATCCTTTAAACTTTTAAAATAGTCTCCAAGTCTGAAGAGTAACCAGGCTAGAGTTAATCAGGTCATCAGCCTATATATCTGGGAAAAGGACACGTATGTTCTGGCCCTGAGACCTGCCACAGACTTCAGATTAATGATTTATGATTCATTATTATGATTAAATTACAGTGCAATTTAACAGATATTTATTAAGTGTTTGCCAAGTACTGAGCCCTCAGTCATTTGTGGGGGATCTAATGAAAAATTCATCTAAGTCATTTGATTACATTTGCCTTTAATTCCCTTGGTGGATGGGTTCCATGCCTTTGCCCCTAATTATAATTTTAGTAATCAGAAAGGGTTTCAGAGGTCCTCTGATCCAACCTTTCAATCCATTTAAATAAACAAATGTGACAGAGATTCTGTTCTTTAGAACCTCACAATCCACCACGGGAGGCAAATTTTTTTTAAAATACTATTAAAAAAATTAGAAGCAGCTATTCATTCATTATATGAATAGCTCATCTGTGTGCCTCTGAAGATGGAGTCACCATCTGTGATGTAATAGAAGCAAAGGTGGTCAGCGTGGAGCCCAGAGGTAGGTGTTCACCTCCACTGGGATGAACTGAGAGAAGAGAGGACATTTAAGCTTCCTTTCTTCCATTTGTTTATTCCACAATTACCTATTTATTACCTCCTGGATGCTAAGCACTAGGGATTGGAAGCTAGGAGAAAGTACCTGATCTCAAGTAGATTACAGTTGATCCTCATGATTTCTGGATTCTGTATTTGCAAATATGCCTACTCCTTAAAATTTAAATTTATTTGTAATCTCAAATTTTTAACTCCAGGGACTTTTGCAGTCATTTTTTGGACATGTATAGAGATGGAAAAAAATGGAGTCACCTGATGCACATCTTCCAGCTAAGGTCAAACAAGGCAACACTCTGTCTTCTTGTTTCAATTCTCTTCAGGTGTCCCTTTTGCAATCTTGAGTGCCACATTTTTTTTGCATTTTTGTGCTTGTCTTTGGTAATTTTGCTATTTAAAATGGCCTCCAAATGTAGTGCTGAAATGCTAGTTTTCTTAAGTGCAAGAAGGCTGGGTTGTGGCTTGCGGAAAACACAGGTGTGCTCAATTAGCTTAGTTCCAACGTGAGTGACAATGCCATTGGCTGTGAGCTCAATGTTAATGAATCCATAATTTAGTACATTCAGAACAAGAAGAGGAAATTTGTGAGTCTGTATACGAGTCTACTCCAGAAAGTACTGAAATAACATCTAAAGAGTGTGATGAAGCTATGGAAAAGAGGCTAAACCTATGAATTAATGAGATGATGACTAATTAAAAAAAAAAAGCATAGTGGACAGCATTGTTGTAAGGCTAACAGTAAAAGAAATTTATGGTCATGTTATCCAAATTCAGGAAAACAGTATATCCTTCTCAGCTAATATCTTATTATAAAGATATACTGCATATATTATTTATAAGAAGCATATTTTAAATTTGATGTCTTCAAAGAAAAACATATGTAAAACAAAGTTACATATTGTTCTGTTGATGCAAATGTTGTGACCAGAGGCTCACAGGAACCAAACCTTGTATTTCTATTGGAAGCAATGGCTCAGTACTTGCTAATTCAGTGCTCATGGCAACTACAACTTTATAGAACATGACTGCCAAGAATAACAAGACTCAGCTGTGTATGTGGCATAGGAAAGAGACAAGGAATAGACAATTGCTCTACAAAGTGATCAACATCAAGACAACACCTTAACATCAATATTAAAAATATCATGAAAATGACTAAATGAATAGGTTTCACATTAAATATGTTTTTTCTGTACAAACTTTTTATTTTTATTTTATTTTATTTTAGTTTTAGTTTTTTTGTTTGTTTGTTTTTGATAAGAGACAAGGTCTCTCTATGTTCCTCAGGTGGGTGTCACACTCCTAGGCTTAAGGGATCCTCCTATCTTGGCCTCTCAAAGTGCTAGGATTACAGGCATGAGCCACCATGCCTGGCCTATAAAAACGTTTGAAAGGAACCTTTATATTTTTGCTCTTTAAATTATTTGTTGATAAGCAACATTTAATTTATGATTGGCTATGGTTTCTTGACAATCATCAGACACACAGGAAATTGTGCAAAGTGAGAAAATCTAGCACACAAATCATTTTTTTTGTATATTTTTTGTATCTTTTTTTACAAATCATTTTCAAATATAATTCAGTTTTTATAAATTAAAAATTTTACAGTTAATGAGTTACATTACAATTAATGTAAAAAAATTTACAAATAACATTATGTTTGATGGACATTTACATATTTATTATTGTCAGTGTCGGGTTTGCAATTTTTCATTTTATAGCCAATACTTTTTCAACTCGTTTCTTTTTTTAGGCTCTGAAAAAGTTCATAATCCTTGGTCGCTAGGGGAGGATCCAGATTTAAGGATACTGAAGCTTATACAGTTTGGGGCCCTCTTAAGATGAAGATTACAAAATGACAAATACTGTACAAAATTAGACCTCTTGGAAGAGGCATTACAACTTCTTAGTTAATCTGCTTCTGTGAAACACTTACAACCAATTGGATAAAATATCCACTGCAGAAGCTGCCCTGGGTAAAGGAAGACCAGGTAGGAAACTCTGGCAATATTAATGAAAGAGATGAAAGGCCAAACTTGGGGATGGAAAGGATGGGAGAAATAAGAGAGATATTTAGAGGTAGGTCTGACAGGACGTGGTATTTGATGAGGAGCGTGTCAGGAATGCACACTGCTGAATGACTGAGTGAGTCAGAGAGGAAGGCAGATGGGGAGATGGGTGGTTGGGTGCATCAGGCTTGGAAGAGAGACGACTTCAGTTTGGAAATATCTAACCTGAGGTGCCTTCCAGAGGAAGCTGTATGGAAGCCATTTTATGTATATGTAAGGTTCAAGAAAGGGGACCGACCAGTGCACAGACAGGTTTGGCACATGAATGGTCTCTGAGCCCTGGGAGTTGATGAAATCTCCCAGGGACGTGCATATGCTGAGAAGTGATGCATGGTGGGTCTAGCACCCTAGGGAACATCAAAGTTTAGAGGTTTAGAGGTGCACAGAAATAGAACACAGAAATGTTAATGCTGTTAATTGAGTACCTGTAGGCGCCATATATTATGCAAGATGTGGGTTAGAGAAAGCTGAGTCAGGCAGAGAGATTGTCAGCTGGGGCTGGGGGTGAGGGAGACAGGTGGCTGAGCTTGGAGGGTGGGCATGATTGGGGCTTTCCAGATGAGGGAAGAAGTGAGCAAAAGCACAGAGCTAGAAAGCTGGGAAAGGGGGAGCAGTTCATTTTGATTAGAATATGGAATATCCTGAAAAAGAGAGTGAAAGAGAGAATAAGAAAGAGACCAGCCTTAACATGATAGTTGGAATTCAATTATGGATGCTTTGAAAGCCAAAATATCAAGTGTAGCAGTGGGAACTTCTGATGATTTCCAGGCAGGGGAATTTTGCAGGCAGAACTGAGACTGACCATGAGGAAGTGTCCTCTAGCAGACAGCCACACAATTGGCACTGCAGAGACTAACACAGGAATGGTTCGGGGCAGCCAGAAGCTAGGGAGCCAGGACTCGGGGTGTCACAGCAGACATACAGGGGAGGGAATGAGTGTATACAGAGGAATGGTCAGGACCTGAGGAATGGGGGCTGATGGGCTGGATAAGTAAAAGTGTATGTAGCATTTACTGAAATTGCTTAGCCCAGCCAGGCACAGCGCCTCATGCCTGTAATCCCAGTACTTTAGGAGGCCAAGGCAGACGGATCACAAGAAGTTTGAGACCAGCCTAGCCAACATGGTGAAACCCTGTCTCTACTAAAAATACAAAAAAACAATTAGCCAGGCATGGTGACAGGTGCCTATATTCCCAGCTACTCTGGAGGCTGAGGCAGGAGAATTGCCTAAACCCAGGACGCAGAGGTTGCAGTGAGCCAAGATCATCCCATTGCCCTCCAGCCTGGGCGGCAGAGCAAGACTCCATCAATCAATCAATCAATTAATAAAATATAAAAAAAAACCCATAAGCCCTAGAACCCAAGAGAAAGAATACAGAGTAAAAGCCACAGTGTTCCTTCTGTGTGACTCCTCCTCGATAAATTTGTGGCTGCAGCCTCAGATCGAGACATTTCACACTAGGTTAATAGGAAGATCACGCCCAGCTCAGCACCCACATTTCCCCATTCTGCTGATTGCTGTGTTGTTGTTTGTTTCTGTTTAGTCCCAACCATAGAACTTGGTTTTCTTCTGGTGAAATTTCATCTGTTTGGGCTTTGCCCCTGTGCCCAACTTTGGTTAAACTTGTTTGTGAAATTTCCTGTTTTCCCTGAAGGTGGCTGCTCTGTTTTTCATCTCTTGTCTTTTAGATAAACCACCTTCTGGGTATAACATAGATCATTCTGAAATAGGAGTTTGGAGAATAGGGATGGAGGAAAGGAAAGAGGGAAGCAGACACTTTCTCTTCTCTCCCAGGTCCCGGTCACTGGTTTCCTGCTGACTGCACCACTTGTCCCGGTCCCCAAGGACTCACTAAGAATCCACCCATGGTCAGCCACCGTGAGGTTCCCACCTGAAACTGCCCACAGCTGCTTCTTCCTGGATCCACTTCGGGTGTTTGTAGAAAGCCTACTCTAAAAAGTTTCCTTGGCCAGGCATGGTGGCTCACACCTGTAATCTTGGCACTGTGGAAGGCCAAAACAGGAAAATAAGCTGCTGAGTCCACAAGTTTAAGACTAGTCAGGGCAATATAGCAGTCTTTACCAAAAAATGAAAAAATTAGCTGGGTATGGTGGCTCGCACCTGTGGTCCCAGCTACTTGGGAGGCTAAGGTGGCAGGATCGCTTCAGTCCAGGAAGTTGAGGCTGCAGTGAGCCAAGATGGGGCCACTGCACTCCAGGCTGAGCAACAGAACAAAACCCTGTCTCTGGGGAAAAAAAATGCCTTCTCCTTCTTGCAAACTTAGTAATCTCTACAGCCAGGCGTGCTGGGCTCACACCATAACTCCAACACTTTGGGAGGCCGACGTGGATGGATCACCTGAGGTCAGGAGTTTGAGACCAGCCTGGCCAACATGGCAACACCGCATCTCTACTAAAAATACAAAAATTAACTGGGCGTGGTGGCACAAAACTGTAGTCCCAGCTACTTGGGAGGCTGAGGCAGGAGAATTGCTTGAACCAGGGAGGCGGAGGTTGCAGTGAGGCAAGATTGCACCAGTGCACTCCAGCCTGGGAGACAGAGCCAGACTCTGTCTAAAAAAGAAAACTTAGTATCCTTTAGCCTGGACTGACTTCATGCTGTGCAGGGCAGCTCATTGAAAAGTGATGAAGAATTTCAAGACGGCAGCAGCAGAGCATTGTACCAAGCGTGGGCCTTTCTGCCTGAGGCTCTTCTGGAGCATGGAGCCCTGTGACTGCACAGGTCTCGTGCCCACAAAGTCAGCACTGCCTGTGGCTGAGTGTCAGCGCTTTGTGAGATGTGATCTCACACTTCATCTTGGGTGCGATGCACACACACCCACCCTCCGGCACGCCTCCACACCCTCCGCTCAGCCGCTTCGTGGAGATTCATTTCTAGAGAGGGATTCTCATTGTGTTTCTCCCCTGAATTCACTCCACCTCCTCCCCAGTTAATCTTTTTCAGTCTTCAGTAAAATCGATGTTGACCTTCTAGGTGAGTTTGAGTAGTATCACTCCGTTGCAGGGTGAGAAAGAAAGAGAGGTCTCCTTGGTACCACTGTTCACATGCAATTCCAGTACTAAGTGTAACCCAGGGAGTGGCTGACAGCTGAGATTCTCTTCCTGGCGAGGAGGGTCTGGAGTAGGCTGAGAACACTGAGCATGCCACAGATGGGATCCTTACATTTGCAAAATCCCACTTGACAACGGTCCTGTTCATTAGCAATATGGGTGTTATAATGATGTTTTCATCTACATGAGCAATCCAAAGCCCAGAGAAGTTGTCTCCTCAAGATCACACAGCTAGGAAATGGCACCGTCAACACACGCCTTCTGAGCCTTGAAATAGCCTGCTTTTCTCTACACACACCGGTCCACAATGGGACGTTTTACAAACCGTAGCAGAAGGCTTCAAAGCAGCTTCTCTTCTATTTGTATATTAAAGAATCAACCGTGATCTCTGCCTCCCTCCAAAGGTAATAACTTTCCAGCTAATTTGTATTTCTTGTTCTGACTCTTCAGAGACAACCCTGCTACCCACTTTAACCTCAAGACACACATGAATTCTCAAGATCTGAAGACAGCCATAGAGAAAATTCCCCAGAGAGGAGGGCTCTCTAATGTAGGTATGTGATCCGGATTCAAATTATTCTATCTTGTGACCATTATTCTCTTTCTATGTGATTGCCTTCTAACATTGTATATATAAGGAGGAAAAAATAATACTAATCCATCAAGAAATAACTTCTGGTCAGGCGTGGTGATTCACACCTATTATTCCAGCACTTTGGGAGGCTGAAGCTAGCAGATCACATAAGGTCAGGAGTTCAAGATCAGCCTGGCCAACATGGTGAAACCCTGTCTCTACTAAAGGTACAAAAATTAGCTGGATGTGGTGGCGGTTGCCTATAATCCCACAGCCACTTGGGAGGCTGAAGTGGGAGAATCACTTGAAGAGGCAGGGGTTACAGTGAGCCAAGATGGCACCACTGCACTCCAGCCTGGGTGACAGAGTGAGACTCCATCTCAAAAACAAAGAAAAAAAAGAAAATAAAACAAGAAAAAGAAATGACTCCTGCAACATCTGTATCTTTTCTAAAGTATTATCCTGGCTCCAGAGGACAAGCATCTGTGAAACACATACACTGCACAGTTCCAGCATGCTTGGTTTGTGGGAATGAGTAGCATTCTTCAGGGAAAGAAAGACTGCTGTCCTGACTGTTTTTTGGTGGGCCTACAAGTCATCATCTGTTTCACTGAATTTTGTGACCAGTTAAGGAAGCTCCTCAGTGCCTCTTGAGAATCTTGTTCTAATCAACTACTGCTGTAGTGATGATTGTGCAAAGAGAAACATGTTCTCTATTTCAAGCTGAGACTCCTGTGATATCTGAGTCTTTGGGGGTGCACCAGAAATCCAAGGCCTGGTCCTCAGTGGGACATGTCCAGAAATTCTATTTTATGTTTATCCAGAGGTTATTGGGCATTAGGAAACAATTTCACACTAACCAAGCTCAAAAACTGTGAAAGATCCCATGCCAGTGTATTCATTTGTCAATGGAGGACTGGCTTTGGGGGTGCTGGAGGGGAGACTGTCCACTTCTCAGGGAACTGTTCCTGTCATCAAAATCCAAAGAAATGGAGATGTGAGCCACAGTTGCTTGGCTTAGAGCACATGCTGGAATCGAACTGTCTTTAAGGGAACATCCTCTGAGTTACAGTAAATCTGATGAATAGTTTCCCTTCCCACTTCAGTGTATGTCTCTGTAGTGGCCAAAACATTAGTATCTAGCACATACGGAGCTTTTCACCTTTGAACAATGCTAAATAAACACTAGCCAAGTCACTCTCCATACCCCCAAAGCAGTATTACCTTCATCACAAACATGACAGAGTTGATTTCTGATTTGTTTCTAACTTAATGCTTACATCAGTAAAATTCCAGTGGAGACAAATGTCAGAAGGCACTCTTGTTCCTTGATGATATTAGTGATGTGTCTCAATCCAATCAGCGTGCCTTTTTCAGTGAATGACGTGTTCCGACTCTGCCTCTGTGTTGTCCAGAGTTTGGGTTCTGAGAACAGAATCCATTCAGCTTATTCCAACTAAAAGGGATTTATTTCAGGGTATTAAGCAGTTTTGAGAATCACCAAAAAGAACTGAAGAAGCAGACTTCAGGCTGAGCTTTAAGAGTTGATGTCTGAAGGCTTCCTGCAAAGCAGGAAGGTCCTTCCAAAACAGGACCTCCAAGGGAGCTGCTCCTTCTTCCGAGATCAGGAAATCACTTTCTGAATTCTGCCATGGCAGCCTCTTCAGAAACCTGCTTTGTCCAGGAAGCCAGCATGATCAGGAAGCTTCCACTAGAGCTGCCAGCTGCAGAACCATGCTCTCCCTGCCCCATTCACACCCACAACGTGGATCTCCAAACCCTGTCGCCCCACAACATTGAAGCTAGCAACCAAACCCAAGCACCTCTGGTGACAGTCTCCCAGAGAAGTCAGATACTAAAGATGTTTGTCAGCAAAAATATAAACAAACTACAGCCTCTGTCTCACTTTTATCTTCTAAGTCTTATGCAAGTACATCAATTCATGGAACTAAAACAAAGCTAAAGCCTTAGCTGCAAGGGAGTCTGGAAAATGTAGTTTTCTGATTTCCAGCCTCTATTTTCAAGACCACTGGGAGGTGGATGGAATGTGTGTTGAGCACTAATACATCACGGCCTCCAGACTGAAGGTTAGGCAGGGTTGAGGGGATCTGCTTATGGCATCTGGTGCTCTGCCTACAGGTGCCTAATATTAGGCCAGAGAGGACTTCTGGGTGCTTTGGGCCCTGAGAAAAAATGTCCTTTGGCTTAAAAGCAGTTCTCAGCAGCCAAGGTTTTTCCTTAGCAACTAGGTTCTGTGCAGCCAGTTCACATGTTCAAGACATTTCTCCAGCATCTCTATGTGTAACCATTTGATGCTTTCATTTGACAGGTAAGATAATACCAGCTAGTGGAGACAGGATGCTGGCCAAAATCAGAAATGCATTGAGTATAATATTACTAATCCTGAAGTCTAAAGAAGGAGCTTCTTAACTTTTATGGAGATTGAGGACTTCTTTGAGAATCTCATGAAAACTTTGGCCCTTCTATCCAGACAGATACGTATATACGCAAAATACTATGTATAATTTCAAGCGCCCTGGAGTTCACAAAGTCCAGGTTAGGAGCTCTGCTTACTAAATACAACCATGCTGACTCTAGGGTAAACAGTTGTCCCAGTTTTCCCAGGAGAACTTGGGCCTTTCAGTGCTAAAACTGGGAAAGACCTGGCAAACTGAGTCAATTGGTCATTGTCTAGTTGACTCTGAAAATTTCCCAAAGCCCTTCTCAGTGTGAAATATGCTCTTGGAAAAGTCATGGCAGAAGGCTTTGTAGCACTTCATGACTGCTGCACTCAGTTGAAGTAGATTGCTGTCATGGAAATCTAGGCCCACAGACGTATGGTGACCTAGTCAGGGCCACACAGCTAGCAAGTAGCACAGCCAGGACTAGAACACAGTCTCTCAGTTCCTAGTGGGTGCAACCCTTCCCTGCCCAGCCAGACCTGTACCCCTGGCCTGCAACTGGAGGGAGAACACTGCTGACCCCAGAACACAGCTCTGCACAGCCAGCAGGAGTCCAGGCTCACCCCAGGCCGCAGAGGGCCAAGAAGAGGCTGCCGTCACTCCCAGTCAACTCCTCCCACCCTGTGTTCCCGGAGACAACATGGGGCTGGCTTAGGGGCTTAGTGTGAGTCCAGCAGAGAAGGGTCACTTTTATTCTCATGAAAGTCTGTCTCACCGGCTTGCTGTCTCTAAAACTTTCTTCAAAGCAGAGACAATTAGAAGTTAAAGGCTTGAAATGAAACCAGAATGGATAGTGGTCATGGCTGCACATTGTGAATGTACTTAATGACACTGAATTCTACACCTGAAAATAGTTGAGGTGTTTTTTAAAAAGAAACAGGTTGGGTGCAGTGGCTCATGCCTGTAATCTCAGCACTTTGGGAAGCTGAGGTGGGCAGATCACCTGAGCCCAGGAGTTTGAGACCAGCCTAGGCAGCATAGCGAAACCCAACTCTACAAAAAAAAATACGAAATAACCAGGTACAGTAGTGCACGCCTATAGTCCCATCTACTCAGGAGGCTGAGGTGGGAGGATTGATTAAGTTCAGGAGGTTGAAGCTATAGTGAGCCATGATCACACCACTGCACTCCAGCCTGGGTGACAGAGTGAGACCCTGTCTTAAAAAAAATAAGGAGGCAATGAGTATGTTTTTCGTTTTTCTGAACCTTGTTGTGCTACTGTGATCTCTTCCTGTATTTATAATCAGCACGATCGCTCCAATCATGAGTTTTGCTTTTCTTCCAGGCCGGGCCATCTCCTTTGTGACCAAGAACTTCTTTTCCAAAGCCAATGGAAACAGAAGTGGTGCTCCCAACGTGGTGGTGGTGATGGTGGATGGCTGGCCCACGGACAAAGTGGAGGAGGCTTCGAGACTTGCGAGAGAGTCAGGAATCAACATTTTCTTCATCACCATTGAAGGTGCTGTTGAAAATGAGAAGCAGTATGTGGTGGAGCCCAACTTTGCAAACAAGGTAGATGCCCAGAGACCCACCCAACAAAAGACTTTTCTGCACTCTGAAAAGTTATAATGCCATTGGAGTGGGTTTCCCATGCCTTTAAATGTGCGTGAAGCTCATTTCTAGGCAGTAAGGCCTCCAGGGAGGGACTGGTCAATCTGGAACCTGCAATTACCCTCTCAGAGCAAAACCCCACATCCCCTCAAGGCCAGCAGCTTTGGAGGACAGTAAAGGGGCAGTGCCCCGGAATTCTAGCTAGGTTCTTCCTTGCTCCTCCCATAGCCCCAGGGGAGTCTCACCCAGGCAGCCCAGGGAGCCTTCACACTCATGCAAGCGAGCATATGCCCTCTCTCTCTCTCTCTCTCTCACACACACACACACACACACACACACTTTCTTCTGTATATACACATTGCCAATTAATGAACCTGATGAACGATAGAAGGGGAGCGCTGAACCACAGCAGTGAGATGGCATTTTCAGATGCTTCTCCTGGGTTCTGTGGAGATGCCTAGCAAGAGATGTGATCGAGGCCTCCCTCCCTCACTCCACCAAAGCTGCTCAGCTTTTGTGTGTCTGGTAAAATGGAAGACCACATAAACCTTCCTTCAAAGAAGAGGCTGCAGCTTTAAAACAGAAAGAAAGCCTTGGACAGGTTTGTCTTTGAGGCCCTTCCGGCTTTATATTCTACGTGTTCAGAGCCAGCAGGGCTCAACCTCCTGCAGCATCTCAAACCGATGGCCACTTCCTGCTCCTTGAAATGCCCTTCTCCTGGACTTCCAGGACGCGGCATGGCTCTTATTTCATGACCTCTTGCCTTTTTTCTGCCCTCAATGTGGACCTCCCCTGGTCTGCACCCTCCTGTTTAAGAGGCCCTGTCCCTGCAGAATCCCTCCCAGGGTCACAGCTTCTGCCCTCATCTCTTGAGCTCTTAGCCATCCATTTCCAGCTGACTGACTTTTCTCTACCTGATGACCTCTTAGAACCTTAAAATCCACCTGTGACAAGCCAAGTTCATCATGTTCACACAAAAGTGTTTCCTCCTCTGGACTTCACACGAATGACCACATACCCATCCCAGAGGGGCAGTGTCATTGCAGAACTCCTCAGCAGCTCCCACATCACAGATCTCTCTCTCTTTCTCTCTCTCTCTCCTCTTTCCCACACACGATGCCCCCTTCCCAGTTCAAGCTGGTACCCTGCATCTGGTCCTTCTTCCTGCTCATGCTCAACCCAGGTTCGCTTAGATTTCACAGTGAAGCCCAACTCACGTTTCTGATTCCAGCCCTGTGAGGTCCTTGCTCCAAATCCTTCATTGCTACCCATTGCTCTCAAGGCCTTCTGGGGTACAGTCCCACCCACTCTCCTGGCCCATCTATCATCCATTATGACCTCCCACAGCCCTGAGTTCCAGTCAACTGGTCTCCCACCCACACCCAGCACCGCCACTGTCTCCTGCTGTGACTTCACTGCCTGGTGGGAATCCCTCCCTCCATCTGTTGGCCAGAATTCAGCTCAGGCTCAGCACTTATCTCACATGTCACCAGCTCCATGGAAAGTTTTGTTACCCCATTTAGGTGGATTTTTTTGTTTGTTTCTGTTTTGAGACGGTGTCTTGCTCTGTCACCAGGCTGGAGTGCAGTGGCGTGATCTCGGCTTACTGCAACCTCCGCCTCCTGGGTTCAAGCGATTCTCCTGTTTCAGCCTCCCCAGTATCTGGGACCACAGGCATGCACCACATGCCTGCGCCACATGCCCAGCTAATTTTTTGTATTTTAGTAGAGACGGGTTTCACCATGTTGGCCAGGGTGGTTTCGATCTCCTGATCTCAAGATCTGCCTGCCTCAGCCTCCCAAAGTGCTGGGATTATAGTCATGAGTCCATTTAGGTTTTTACAAATCAATTTAAGAAAAATATTTCCCAGGAAAGTTTGAAGCCATCTCTTGTTCTAAAATAACCTTTTAATTAACCAAGGCCATCAGTAGTCATCTGGTCTGACTCTTTCTGTGACCCAGAGGTAGGGGTAAGGAAGAAACACCACACCTGGTGAACACTATGCTAGCCACTTCCAGGAGCTCAACAACCAGTTTGCTCAAGGGGTATTTGCAGCCTCCTTGTTAGGCACTGGTAATTAAATATTCATTTGCCTGGAGGCAGGGTTGTCTGCCTCTGAAGGTGGATAGATTGTGTTCCAATCTCATGGACTCAGGAAGTCCCTTCATAGCTCTGTTTCTTTGTGGCAGGGCATTACAATTCTACCTTGCAGGGTGAGGGTGGGGATTAAATGAGAGAATCATTCCAAGAGCATGTGACGGGACCCCCAACATGTGGTCATTCAGCAACTGTGGGATCCCTTCCCACCTGGTGACGGGCTGCTCTGGAAACATTTCTGTAGTGATTTATTGTGTATGTCATCTCTTTTCCCAATCGGAATAAAAACTTTCTTTAGTCCTCTCATGCCATGGTGCCCACCAATGCAAATCTTATGGCTGGCTGCCAGCACAAAGGAGGGGCCTGGAGAAGCATACATGTGAAGCTGATTCCAGAGATTTAATATCTCCCTATGAATTTGCTTAGCAGACAGCTTTCCACTAATGCAGGCGGGGACCCAGCTGAAATTGAGGGAATGGGACTGAGTCCAGAGATAACCCAGGGGCTTTGCCTCAGTGGGTGCCCGCTGGGTGAACCGAGGTGGAAAAACGTGAAAGGAGAACTAAAGCAGAAATCAAGGGTCTGCTTGCTTCTTCATCTGCCCTGGGGATCAAGCCTAACGTTGACACTGGAGGATCTGACCCTGACCTGGCGCGGGTCCCTCCCCTCTGTCTTCTAGGCCGTGTGCAGAACCAACGGCTTCTACTCACTGCACGTGCAGAGCTGGTTTGGCCTCCACAAGACCCTGCAGCCCCTGGTGAAACGGGTCTGTGACACCGACCGCCTGGCCTGCAGCAAGACCTGCTTGAACTCGGCCGACATTGGCTTCGTCATCGACGGCTCCAGCAGCGTGGGGACGGGCAACTTCCGCACCGTTCTCCAGTTTGTGACCAACATCAGCAAAGAGTTTGAGATTTCCGACACAGACACGCGCATCGGGGCCGTGCAGTACACCTATGAGCAGCGGCTGGAGTTTGGGTTTGACAAGTACAGCAGCAAGCCCGACATCCTTAACGCCATCAAGAGGGTGGGCTACTGGAGTGGTGGCACCAGCACGGGAGCTGCCATCAACTTCGCCCTGGAGCAGCTCTTCATGAAGTCCAAGCCCAACAAGAGAAAGTTAATGATCCTCATCACCGACGGGAGGTCCTATGACGACGTGCGGATCCCAGCCATGGCTGCCCATCTGAAGGGTAAGCTGGGCTTGCCAAGCAGCCTGGGGCTGAGGCATCTTTCTGGAGCTTGGTGGGCCAGTGGGACAAGGAAGCTATTGTCTTTTTATGCATTGACTTTTTCTACAACTTAATAAAAATGTACAAAGCTTCAGGGAGGGCATTAGGGGTAGAAACACTGCAAGCCCCTCTGAGCAGGGAGAGGAAAAGGACAGGGCAGCAAGGTGTCCTAAGTGGCATTACAACCCATGGCCTGTGGATGACTGGGCACATTAACCCTTTCCTTTACATCCTGCACCCTGAGGCATTTTCCACAAGGGTGTGATACATTAAAAGGGAATTTGACTTATCACTTTACCTCTATTAAAAACACCAAACCTCTGTCTCTATTGAATATGTCAAATTGTACCTAGACCACTAAATTGTGTTAGTAACTTTTATTCCTTTCTTTATGTATGTCCGTATGTATGTATTTATTTATTTATTGAGAGACAGAATCTCGCTTTGTTGCCCAGGCTGGAGTGCAGTGGTGTGATCTCTGATCACTGCAACCTCTGCCTCCCGGGTTCAAGTGATTTTCCTGCCTCAGCCTCCCAAGTAGCTGGCATGACAGAAGTGCACCACCACACCCGGCTAATTTTTGTATTTTTAGTAGAGACGGGGTTTCACCATGTTGGCCAGACTGGTCTTGAACTCCTGACCTCGGGTGATCCTTCCTTCTTGGCCTTTCAAAGTGCTGGAATTACGGGCATGAGTCACCGTGCCTGGCCATGTGTTAATACTTTTTAAGGAATAATAATGTATTTAAAGACAAGTACTCTTTCTGTAAGCAACTGTTAACCAGATTCAGGGGGCTTCAGAGAAACCTGAAAGGAATTTTAATTCAGATATTTAAAGAGGCCAGGCATGGTGGTGCACGCCTATTATCCCAGCTACTCGGGAAGCCGAGGTGAGAAGATTACTTGAGCCCTGGAGTTGAAGGCTGCAGTGATCTATGATTACACCACCACACTCCAGCCTGGGCAACAGAGCAAGATCCTGTCTCAAAAAAAAAAAAAGTTCAAAGAGCTGTTTCCACATAAAAATTTCTATGAGAGCAACAGAAGTTTTAAGATATGAAAAATGAGCAAAATATATCTGTAAATGTTTAGAAAATCAGTAACACTTATGCCTTTATTACAGAATTTATGTATAATCACTGTTCCGAAAAGTGTCATAAGTTATCAGAATATAAACAGCCTGGAGAAAACCGCAAGTGATAATAATAACAGTAATAATAATAACAGTAAACCTAGTAGTCATAAGTAAACCAATGCCCTGTAGATAAATATGAGTGTACACAACTTACTGCTGTGGTTGTTATTTCTTCTTCTGTGCCTACATTTTTTTTTTTTTTTTGAGGTGGAGTCTTGCTCTGTCACCCAGGCTACAGTACAGCAGCACAATCTCTGCTCACTGCAACCTCCACCTCCCAGGTTCAAGTAATTCTCCTGCCTCAGCCTCCCGAGTAGCTGGGATTATAGGTGCCTGCCACCACGCCCAGCTAATTTTTGTATTTTTAGTAGAGATGGGATTTCACCGTGTTGGCCAGGCTGGTCTTGAACTCCTGACCTGTAGCGATCCACCTACCTCAACCTCCCAAAGTGCTGGGATCATAGGCATGAGCCACTGCACCTGGCTTCTGTACCTACACATAACTCCAGTTATTTTGCAGGATTTTCTGAATGATTGAAAGCTGCTTTTAGTTCTTCCTAAAACAAGGCTTAATGAAGAAACAGTCCTGGTTTTTGGAATCCAAAGTAATCAGACACTGGGTTCAGGCAGAGTCTTCCTGGTGATTTACTTTTTATGGCGGGGTGCTTGATGCCTGCATGCCGACGATCACAAGGTCCACCAGACTCCTATCAGCAGAGTGAGGATGGATTAAGGCTCAGAAGCAACTGGCCCGAACTCCCAGATTGCATGGGCAGAGCCAGGTGGGCCAGCTTTTGACAAGCCCAAGGCTCTCCTACTTTCTCCAAACATCTGTCACCCGTTTGTGCTCAGCTTCACTATCACTTATTTTTCTAGATGTACCTCTTTCGGGCCTCATCCAGAGGGTATCCTTGGCCTACTCATCAGGAAAAATGAACACTGAGGGAAATGGCCTGGGTGCTCTCAGGGCAGCTTTAATGAACTAGGACCAAAAGATGCAAATTACCTAGGCAGGTTCTTACTCAGCCTAATGCTGAGATCGGTCTGAAAATGTAGTGAGCATTGTGTTCCTGGGAGTAACCAAGTCAAGGCTGGGTGACCATCTGTTAGAATTGCCAGTAGGAGATTCTCTACAAGAGTGGACTTGGAATCTGGAAAGCTAAATTTCTTTTTTTTTTTTTTGAGACAGAGTTTCGCTCTCGTTCCCCAGGGTGGAGTGCAAGGGAGCAATCTTGGCTCATTGCAACCTCCACCTCCCAGGTTCAAGCAATTCTCCTGCGTCAGCCTCCCAAGTAGCTGGGATTACAGGCATGTGCCACCACGCCCCGCTAATTTTGTACTTTTAGTAGAGATAGGGTTTCGTCATGTTAGCCAGGCTGGTCTTGAACTCCTGACCTCAGGTGATTCACCCGCCTCAGCCTCCCAAAGTGCTGGGATTGCAGGTGTGAGCCACTGCACCCGGCCTGGAGAGCTAAATTTCTAGTACTGTTTGCATAGTTTTTGTTTAAGGACAAGCCCTCCATCTTTGAGCAGGAAGGAGGGCTTAGTCTGTGTAAGCCCAGCTCTGCAGCAAAGCTGCTCTCACTGACACCTGGCAGCACTTAAAAGTCCAAAGCTCGCTCCTTCCAATCTAGACAATACTCAGAGGAAAGAAACTGGAGGGGTGAGAAAAGGGACTGGCAACTGAAATGCAACTTAATGGACCACAATCAAAGAGCAGCTTAGGTCAGAGCCACGTGAGGTAGGCATGGCTCTCCCAGGCACCCAGAAGATGCTAGAGATAGTGACGCCACTGTGGGGGCCCCAGGGGGAGATGCCAGGGCAGGAAGGCCACATCCAGGCTCCACCCTCTGTTTCATGGCCATTTTGCTCACCCCACTCAGACCAGCCTGAAGGTGGTGTGGGAATAGGCTATGGTAGAGTAAGGTCACGCACCTGCTGACCAGCTGCCCACAACCCAAATCAAGACCCATCACCCCAGGCAGCCTCCCAGCTTTCCCACTAAGCCTTGTCTCTGAATCCTGTCCTCTCTTCCCTGGGTAACTTCTCCTCACTGCAGTCTAACACCTTCAGTCTTATTATACTCCTTCCCATTTGCACCTAGATGGGCTCAAGTTCCTCCCTCCCTATAAATAAAACATTCTCTGTGACTCCACGTTCTGCTCCAGTTACCACCTACCGACTCCCTTTCACAGCCAAACCTCAGGAAAGGAGCTGTATGTGCTGACCCACATGTTCACTTCTTTCTCACTCTCGACTCAACAGTAGTTCATTTGGTTTCTTTGGCATCTTCTCCCGTGAGACTGTTCTTAACAAACTGCCAATGTCTTGTTTTCTTTTTGCTTTCTTTAAATCCCAGTGAGGCCAGGCATGGAGGCTCATGCCTGCAATCCCAGCACTTTGGGAGGCTGAGGCAGGAGGATCACTTGAGGTCAAGAGTTCGAGACCAGCCTGGCCAACATGGTGAAACCCTGTCTCTACTAAAAATACAAAACTCAGCCAGGTGTGGTGGTGCACACCTGTAATCCTAGCTACTCGAGAGGCTGAGGCAGGAGAATTACTTGAATTCAGGAAGTGGAGGTTGCAGTGAGTGGAGATCACACCACTGCATTCCAGCCTGGGCCACAGAGTGATACTCTGTCTCGAAGCAAACGAAAACCCATTGAGCACTTTTTCATGTTCATCTTACATGACCACCCTGCAACACCCAGCAGTGTTAGGCACCCCCTTCTTTATCTTGGAAGCCTTTCTTCATGACAGTGATGGAGCAGATGCTGGGGACCATCTCTCTAGCACCTTGGGCAAGGGTTCCTACATTGGAAATGAGGTTGGATTCAATGGTTTGTAAAGTCACCCTCAAGCCTAAAGTGATGCCGTTGCCTGTTTTAGTGTAAAAGATCTTGAACTGGCCAGGCACGGTGGATCACATCTATAATCCCAGCACTTTAGGAAGCTAAGGAGGGTGGATTACCTGAGGTTGGGAGTTCGAGACCAGCCTGACCAACATGGAGAAACCCTGTCTCTACTAAAAATACAAAATTAGCTGGGCATGGTGGCTCATGCCTGTAATCCCAGCTACTTGGGAGGCTGAAACAGGAGAATCGCTTGAACCCAGGAGGCAGAGGTTGCGGTGAGCCAAGATCACGCTATTGCACGCCACCTAGGCAACAAGAACAAAACTCTATCTAAAAAAAAAAAAATCTTGAACCAGCTTTTGATGCATTTAATGCTGTGTTCAGCTCTCCACACTGGTAGCAGGCGTGTGTTACGTGTCTGCATGGCCCCAAAACTTTCACTTGTCCCAAAATATCTTCCCCTCTTTTATTCCTGAACACAAAATTCTTACCATGTGATTTACTCCATTTTGTTCATTTTTTTCTCCTAAAAGACTATAAACTCCTGAGATAACGACTATATAAATATTGTTACTGTTAGCATATAGTGTTTGCTCAAAAGCAGTTACTGAGTGAAGGAATGAGTGGCCATACTTAGTCTTAATTCTGGAAACCTAGAGGTCTGCAGGAGTTTTTTGGTTTGGTTTGGTTTGGTTTGGGCACGTTTCTGATTTTGGATTTGCCTGTGCCAACAGAGCAACAACAAAGAAGAGATTCTTTGGCAGTTCCTTTTCTTGGGGACATTCATTCATCTAATCTTTGTCCCCACAGGAGTGATCACCTATGCAATAGGCATTGCTTGGGCCGCACAGGAAGAGCTAGAAGTCATTGCCACTCACCCCGCCAGGGACCACTCCTTCTTTGTGGATGAGTTTGACAACCTCTACCAATATGTCTCCAGGGTCATCCAGAACATTTGTACAGAGTTCAACTCACAACCTCGGAACTGAATTCAGAGTAGGCAGAGCGCCAGCGAGTGCTGCTTTACTGACTGACTCTTTGGGCAACCCCAGCACTTGACGGGGGCACGCACAGGGCATCCAGGCATGGAAAGGGCTTGGGGAAACAGATCCCCTGTTGTTATTCTTTGCCATCAGGCTTTTTCGTACTCCAAAACTTGGAGTGACAAAGAAGATCACAAATTTATAGAATGAGCCGAAATGCTACATCATGTTGAGGGCACTGGGGATTTTACATTTTGACAATTGTTTTCTAAATAAATGTTCAGAATACAGTGTAGCCCTTATGACAGGCTCACATAGAGCTTTTCTGAGATTTTTAAGTTTTTGTTTCTCAGTAGAACTCTGTAACTCTCAGCAAGTTTCATTTTTGTCATGATGATGTAGGAATTAATTAAATGTTTAAAAGGATGACATGCAATCTTTCTGACTGTGTCATGTGTACACAGGGTTCATGGCAGGGCCACCATTTGCTTTCCTCAGTTTGCAGAGCACCTTCTGTGGGCTCACGCCCGGCCTGATGTGACAGCGCACCTGCAGAGGTGCAGAGATCATGGGCAGTGGCTTTGCTTCTCCTGATGTGCCTCCCTCGCTGAGGTCTGAGCCAATGAATACTTGCCACATGATGCTTTAGGAGCAGCCAGCTCTGGAGGACCAAGCCGATCTTGCCTAAAAGTGGAGCAGTATGCCAGGTGTGGGGGCTCATGCCTATAACCCCAGCACTTTGGGAGGCTGAGGCAGGTGGATCACCTGAGATCAGGAGTTCAAGACCAGCCTGGCCAAATGGCGAAACCCTGTCTTTACTAAAAATACAAAAATTAGCTGTGCATGGTGGCTCAAGCCTGTAGTCTCGGCTACTCAGGAGGCTAACACAGGAGAATCACTTCAACCTGGGAGGCGAAGGTTGCACTGAGCCTAGATTGTGCCACTGCACTCCAGCCTGGATGACAGAGCAAGACTGTCAAAAAAAAAAAAAAAAGTGGTGCAGTAGGCTGCACATTGGAATCAGGAGGCTGCAGTGCTGGTTCCCAGACCCCACCCAGTACCGGTGAAATCTGAGTACCTGGGATGGGAGCTTGAACACTGGCATGTTTTAAGAGCTCTCAGGTGATTTGTATCTGCTGCCATGACCTAGAAGCACTGAGCTACCCCTGAGGAGTTAGTGTTACATTTCCTCAAAAAGGCCCCATTTTTGCCTGCTGCCCTGGGTCCATCCAGTTCAACATTTCTCTTGGATTTTTATTTTTTCTTTTTCTTTCTTTCTTTCTTTTTTCTTTTTTTAGACAGAGTTTTACTCTGTTGCCCAGGCTGGAGTGCAGTGGCAGGATCTTGGCTCACTGCAAGATACCTCGGCCTCCTGAGTTCCAGTGATTCTCCTGCCTCAGCCTCCTGAGTAGCTGGGATTACAGGTGTGCACCACCATGCCCTGCTAATTTTT
>NW_016107403.1:6023325-6036406 GCF_001604975.1 Cebus imitator
AAAAAAAAAAAAAAAAATTGTCTGCATGGGCTATGGTGTCATCAGAATCGTCTGCATGGATGTTTGAGTCAACAAGGACAGTGACAGGAGTGGGGATGGAGAGAATATAGCCAGGCTCTGGCACCTTCAGCAAATGAGAGGAAGTGATCCAGAGATTGGTAGGAGGCAGCAGTGATGGGCTTGAGGTGCTGAATACAGTCTGAGGCGAGATCTTCAAAGGAGCTGGGACTTCGAAGGAGGAAAGAAGGCAACACAGAGGAAGGGGCAGTGGAGCAAAGGGCAGACCTGTCCCCATTCCAGTCCCAGAATACATGGGGTGAGAGAAAACCAACAGCCTCCACTTGGGAGTTTGCCAGAGACAACCTGGTTTCAAATCAGCAGGGCAGGAAGCTGAAGGGGCTGAGGCTTCCAGGAGCTTGCTGACACCAGAGAGGAGCTCCCTGAGTCCCACGGGGGAGGCAGGGTGGGGAGTGGGGTGAGGTCGAATCAGAGTTTGTACAGAGCAGTTTGGAGGTAGAAGTTCTGGGAATGCTGGATGAGTGAGAGGCTTGGCTATGACTGTCACCTCCCACAACCTAAACTGTGCCTAATGTTGCTGAAGCAGGGCTAAGATCTTAACACTAGAAACAGAGCCTTAGAGACATGTCAATCCCTCAAACTGCAGAAGAGAAAAGCCAGGCCACAAGAAGGTTGTACAGATACGGAGGTACAGAACCAGAATTTAGATCTGCTTGCTCACCTATTGGCTCTTGTGACCCCAGCCCCTCCCCATCCCCACCCGCCTTGGTTCTGCCCGCTCCCGGGCTATGGTCTGGCCTTGCAGAGCGATTTGCACCCAGTCTTCATTCCTGCAGACTCCGGATCCAGTCTCCTAAGACAACTCCATCTTTCATTCCATGGCCTCAACAGAAAAATCTCTTGACATTACTGCTATTGAAACATTAAAAAAAAAAAAATAGAAAAATCTCTTCCAGCTGGGAGTGGTGGCTCAGGCCTGTAATCCCAGCACTTTGGGAGGCTAAGGCGGGCGGATCATCTGAGGTCAGGAGTTCAAGACTACCGTCAGCAAAATGGAAAAACCCCCTAAAAATACAAAATTAGCCAGGAGTGGTGGCACATGCCTGTAATCCCAGCTACTCGGAAGGCTGAGGCAGGAAAATCGCTTGAACCCGGGACGTGGAGGTTGCAGTGAGCCGAGATCATGCGATTGCACTCCAGTGTGGACAACAAAAGTGAAACTCTGTCTCAGAAAAGAGGGGACGGGAGGGGATGGGAGGGGACGGGAGGGGAGGGAGGGAGGGAGGGAAGGAAAGAAAGAAGAAGGAGAGAAGGAAAGAAAAAGAAAAAGAATGAAGAAAGAAAGAAAAAGAAGAAAGAAAAAAGAGAAAGAAACAAAGAAGAAAAAGAAAGAAAAGAAAAAGAAGAGAAAAAGAAAAAGAAAGAAAAGAAAAGAAGAAAGAAAAATCTCTTCCATGCCCTTTCCCCTCAAATTCAACCAGCACAAGCATGCAAGGGCCACTGGGCCAGCTTCCGTGTGTGTATGATGTCTAAACTTCACTTGACTTCATGTTCCCATTTCTCAGCAGTTAAGGCCCTTTGGCAGACTTTTCTTTGTTGAGGCTCAAAGTTTTGCAACAAGGCTCTGCTAAAAACTTTCTAGCCAAACTGACAGTGTTCAGAGGTTTCTTGTTTCTCTGGGCTCTTTAAACCTTTTGAACAGGACAAAACCCCCATAAAGCAAGCTTCCCAGCAGCAGTCTCCAGGGGCCAGCATGGGTTTACAGACGAGATAATGCTTCTGTGTCCACGGATATTCTGGCTTAGAAAAGGAATTTCCAAACAACAATGTTTTCCAATCAAAATCCTAAGAGAAGATCTTCTCTTAGATCACCAATATATAAATGTAGTAAGCAGGAAATATGCTTGAAAGCACGAATTCAATTACCTTGAAAAGAGACATTTGTGCAAGTCATGGCTTTGAGGAATTCACAGCCCAGTGAGAAACCACACACAAATGAATAATTAAAATCATACAGCTGCTATCCTGGTATTATGCACAAAGTGCATGACTGGCGATTGCCAACAATCTCATGAGAAATAAAGTTGGAATAATCCCTGACAGCATTTGTCATACGCTGGGTGCTGTTCTAAGGGCTTCATATATATTAACTCACTTATCCCTATGATTTGCTGAGAAATAATGCCTTAATCCATTTTATCCTGGTATAACAGAATACCTAAGACTAGGATGGTGAGAGAAAGGAGGCTGAATTCATCCTTTTATCAGGAATCTGCTCCTGCCCTAACAAACCTGCTCCTGTGATAATGTCATTCATCCATTCATGAGAGCAGTGCCCTCGTGACCTAAGCACCTCTCAAAGATCTTACTTCTCAACACAGTTGCATTGGGAATTAAGTTTCCTGCACGTAAACTTTGGGGGACACATTCAAACCATAGCAGAGACACTATTCTTCTTCTCATTGTACACATCCTTCAACTGAGGCATGGAGATGACAGTAACTCGCCCAAGGTCATATCACTGATATGAGGCAGATCTGAAAAGTAAGCTCAGGCAACCTGACCCCAGGCTCCCTATACTCAGCCACTTGGCTCCTTACAACAGTGACCCAAAAAATACCAAAGTGGCTGCATAGGGAGTCCTCTATCAAGTGTCTCAACTTAAAATATACATATAATTCCACCAGATGTACTCCCAAGGTCTATTAAATGTACAACATGAACAGAGTCCGTTAAATATTCAATGCAAACTCTATTTCTCCCATTACTCATCCTGATTCTCTGGACAGCCAACCTGCCCTCATTTAAAGTGGGTGATTCCATAAAGGATTTTATTTCAAAATGAAAAAAAAAAAGATCAAGTGGGTGCTTTTCAGCTCAAGTCCACAGTCCCTGCAGATGATTGAAGTCTTTGGGCTTCCCTATGAGCTTCAACAACTCCTGCTCATTCTTTAAACCTCAGTCAAATTTCTACTTCCTTTCTGGGGCCTTCCCTGGCTCCAAATAGACTTAGGCTCTCTGGATACAGAATCCTGGCCCACCTATTCTCCAGAGACTTGGTCCCTTCTCATGAGGGGACGCAACCTACACACGTCATTAAGGACATGGAATCAGGAAAATGAAAACTTTGACTTTAAGTCACCTGATGGCACCAACCCCAGACACATTGGTACTGGTAGAATGTGAGGCAGACATTTCAGGAAGAAAGAAACAGAAGATGATGCAAGAGAAAGAGATTCCATCCAGACTACACCACCCTTCCCAATGCCCTTCTAATTATTGTATGCTACAATCATGGTTTTTCTAGGACCAGAATCCTTTTTGGGTATCTACCCATGGGGTAACTCTGCTCCTTACCATTTGTTCTCATTTCTCCTGCAGAAATGCAACCCCCTTTTTTTTTTTTTTTTGATACGCAGTTTTACTCTGTCACACAGGCTGGAGTGCAATGGCACGATCTCAGCTCACTGCAACCTCTGCCTCTCAGGTTCAAGTAATTTTTGTGCCTCAGCCTCCCGTGTAGCTGGGGTTACAGGTGTGCACCACCATACCCGGCTAATTTTTTTTTTTTTTTTTTTTTAGTAGACACGGGGTTGGCCAGGCTAATCTCAAACTCCTGACCTCAAGTGATCCACCCACCTCAGCCTCCCAAAGTGCTGAGATTACAGGCATGAGCCACCATGCCCAGCCAGAAACGCAACCCCCTTTTTTTTTTCCTGTTTACCTTTCTGAGTTTTATTTGATAAACATGTTTTAGCTGTCCATTATGTGCCAGTCATTGAGGTGGACACTGAGGCACGAAAAGGAATAAGACTTGCTCCTACCCGAAGACCCTATAGGCTATTGTGAGAGAAATGCAAATAAATAGATAATGTGACCGGTGGCAGGTGACAAGCAGGCTTGGGAAAGCTTCCTGGGCTGGGTTTTCTAGGAAGAGTCCATTTCTACCAGGCAAAGAAAAGTGGAAAATATGGTCCAGCAGGGCGAATGATAGAGGCAAGGAGGCATGAAACAGGGTCAGGCACAGAGAATGATAGTGTGGAACTTCAGGCAAGGGGCAGGAAATGAAGCTAGGGAAAGGGCCAGGAGCCAGGCCACCTAAGGCTGTGTTGGTTAAGGTTCTCTGGGTTGCAAGGAACAGAAACTCAATTTGTAGTAGCTCAGGCAAAAAGGCAACTGTTTGAAGATAACTGGAGTAACTGATGAACTGCAGGATCAGGAAAACAGCAGAGCCTCGGGAACAGGACGAGACACAGGAGCAGGACAGGAGAGCCAGTAACCTCCTCCAGAGTGGTCTTCATCTGGAAACAGGTGAACAACTCTGGAGGGAAGGAACAGGGTGAAACTTCCCTCCCGTTAGGGGCTGACCCCACGACGTGGGCCCTTCAACAGGGCCACCCAGCTATCCAAGCCGACGTGGCTGAAAGGAGCTGAGCATCCACATTCTTCCATCTGATCGCCTACAACATTTTGAAGTTCCTTGAAGCATCAGGTTGCTTTGAACACCAGTGAATGCGTGTCCTCAAGCTCCTGAGTCTGGAAGGCCAAATGCAGGCTGAGTGATGGTCCTCTAGCTCTATAGTCTTCCTCTGTTTTGCCTAGCTTTACCAGAGAAAGCCAAGGACCACCTAAGGCTCCCTTTCACTTCTCTTGTCTGCAATGACTACAAGATGTTACTTGTTATACACCATTAACTGCTGAAGAGCTTTTCAGACTGTCAGCGTGGCACATGTGATGTTCTGGGATCCACTTCTGTTTCTAGTATAAAGGCCTAACTGAGGAGAAATGTCCTATATAAACAACCATCCACATGGAAAACCAAGAAGGTTCAAAGACCTCAGTTTCAAGAAAGTCTTTGCTTTTTGTTTCATGTCCTTTAATTGAAAAATACTGAGCTGAACTTTATCCCTGCCATCTCTCTTACACAAACAGATCCTGCGGGCAATAAGCTGCCCAAGTAAGCAAATACTCTACCCAGCTTGGCAGCGGAGATCCTGCTATAAAAAATACAATCCCCAGTGAATAGCCCCTTTCTGCGACCACTCCAGCCTCACACTGGGTTGAGGTGAGCAGGGTGTATTCAGGTTCACGACAAACTGGAATCTGGGTTCTCAACAAAGAGCCCATACATGGCTGTCCAGGGCACAGAAGGAGGGTCCGGAAGCCAAAGAAACTGCGCAAACACCAGCACAAGACCCAAGACCAGTGGAATTGTTGTTGGGCTGCATCCCCAAGGCATTCTTAAACCTGTACCCTGATAACATGATAATGATTTTGTTTTCAATGATGTTAATAACGCCACAAGTTATCCCTGAAATCGCAGTAAAAGAGAGCTTCTTTCCAATCTCAATAGGAGGGCTGTGCAGCATTTTAAAGCCAAAGAGGGAACAGGGACAAGTTGAAAGTTTGCAAACCGCTGTGGAAATGACTGTCTAAGGTACACACCAAGCAAAACAAATGAGCAGACGGAGATTTCTAAAGGGCAAAGTGTCAGTGTAATTTGTTTTCTTCTAAGAAAGCACTCTCATTGAACGGGGTGACAACTGCAATGTGGAAACTGCAGAGGACCTTTCCAGCTCTATGACCTAAATGCAAGGCCTGGAACACCCGCGTGCCTGTTCTACCTTCAGACACGGGGCATTCTCCTAAAGTGGAAAATCAACCTCCCATCCTGGAGACTTTCTAATCCTGGACAGTTGGCAAAGATCTCTGGAAGCCAAATACCAGTGGAGTCGTGCCAAACTCAGCTGGGATTTGCCCACACAGACAGCAGCCAAGACTGTCCCAGAGGGGCCTGCAGGCTTATTCATGAGCAGATTTGGAGCAGCCCTCAGAGAACACCCTAAATACTTTGTCCTGCACTGTGCCAGTGAAGACAAGATAACACCACTGGGTAGTTATTACCCATGTAACTTTCTTTGCACAGACGGACAAGCTGAAAGGCCTAGGGAAGCTTTGGTGACAATAGTAAAACCAATCATTGATCTCAGTTATGAAGTCCCAATGTGCCATAAACTGAACTAACAAGTTTATACACTTTGCTGATGAAGACACACAAAGTTCATTTTGTTGAATAAATACATATTTCAAAACCCTCCTTCTATACTTCTTTTGAGAGAGATTGGTCTTGAAAGACAATCAAACATAATGGGAAGTTGGCCATGTGTCCAAAATATTTTCATAATTCATTACATCCTCAGTTCCTATTCAATTTCCAATGAGAACAGTGAGACACAGATTAAGGAGTTGGCTAAGGTCACACAGCAGGTCAGAAGCAGAGCTGGGCCGTGAACCTTGGTCTCCTGACTCCAGATTCAGCGTCGTCTTCGGTATGGAATAGCCACCTTGCCCTGTCTGGTTTTTCCTCCCTCGCTTCATCAGCCACTTTGCTCTCAGCCCTGTTTCCCTCTCCCCCCAGCTGCCATCTTTCCAGTCATATAATAGAGAACCATCTTTTCTGTTTCACACATTTTGTGCCTATATTTGCACTCTGTTTTTCACCCTCCAACATGGAGTCCCAGATCTATGAGACTGGAAAGTTACTTAGAAGTTGTCAGTTGCCTTTTGCCCTCCGTCTCCCTTGTCTCATTTCACTAATCATTACATAAGGATTGTGCACCATCTCAGGAGTTACTCCAGGCTCTGAAAATGGTTTCAGACAGAATAAGGGGCAGAGACTGTGCATGGTCCGGGCAGCTGAGGGGTGAAAAGTAAGGGCAGGAGTCCTTAATGTGGAAACCTCACTTTTCATTTTTTTAAAAAGTCAATTCATTAATGAATTGTTTTGAATTTCAAGGAACCCTGAATATATATAAAAATTAAGCATTTTAGGCCAGGTGCAGTGACTCACACTGGTAATCCCAGCACTTTGGGAGGCCGAGGCAGGCAGATCATGAGGTCAAGAGATCGAGACCGTCCTGGCCAACGTGGTAAAACACTGTCTCAGCTAAAAAACAATTAGCTGGGCATGGTGGCGGGCACCTGTTGTCCCAGCTGCTTGGGAGGCTGAGGCAGAAGAATCACGAACCTGGGAGGCGGAGGTTGCAGTGAGCTGAGATCATGCTGCTGCACTCCAGTCTGGCAACGGAGTGAGATTCCATCTCAAAGAAAAAAAATATTAAGCATTTTAAAAACAAGTTGATCTGAGAAATATTTATTGAGCAAACTGTAGTAATATCTCAGGATGTTTCCTTGGATGCAAGCCAGCGCAGGACTATGAGGAACCCTCCAATCCAGGCTCCATGGTAAAAACCTTGCCCATGTCCAGTTCCTTCCAGAGAGCACAGTTGGGTGGCAGCTCTAGGGAAATGGCTCCAGCCTGGTACCCTGGCCACCTTGCACACCTCCATGTAGGCCACGTGGATCAGGCTCAACTGCAGTGTGACCCAAGTCTTGTTGGAATGCCCTGAGATCATCCCAGGAACATGGCAAGACACGCAGTTTGTGAGGAGCTGTCCCAAGGCCGCTGTCATCCATCTTTCTATCTTTTAGGAGGTTTCTCCAAAGCACTTTCTTTTTAGCTTTCCTGGTTTCAGTGAAGGCTGGGACTTTACACTTCATTCACTCCTCTTTAGAGTCCAGCTGCAGGCTTTTTTTTTTTTTTTTTTTTGATTTTTTGAGACAGAGTCTCACTCTGTTGCCGAGGCTGGAGTGCAGTGGCGCGATCTCAGCTCACCGCAACCTTTGCCCCCTGGATTCAAGCAATTCTCCTGCCTCAGCCTCCTGAGTAGCTGAAACTACAGGCACACGCGTCTACACCTGGCTAATTTTTTGTATTTTAGTAGAGACAGGGTTTCACCGTGTTGCCCAGGCTGATCTCAAGCTCCTGAGCTCAGACAATCCACCCACCTCAGTCTCCCAAAATGCTAGGATTACAGGCATGAGCCACCAGGCCTGCCCCAGCCACAGGCTTTAAAATGTGTTCACTGATCATGCCAGTGCACTCCAGCCTGAGCCACAGAACAAGGCCCTGTCTCAAAAAAAAAAAAAAAAAAACATTTGTTGCCCTCTAGAATTGGCACCCCGCCACATACGATGTCCATCACCTGGCCCCTTGTTTTAGTGCCGTCCTGTAGGACAAGAGAGCTAACATCATGTCGGTCTTGCTTTTGCTGACTACGTAAGTAATTCACTGTCTGAACACATTTGGGCCTATCCTGTCTTTACTTGCCAAACCTATGGCAGCGTGGCAAGCCCACAGCAGCAGTAATCACTGTTTCTTAGGGGCTGCTCTACCACTTGACAGCAGGTGTTTCCTGCGAGGCCCTAGGAAGATGCCCTCTATACCACGTTGACTCCCAAGAGGCTTCTGAACACCCCCCACACTTGCACATCCATAACAATGCTGACTCCTCCCCCAGCTGCAAATCATCTGCCAGTGACTGGGGAACTGTTTCTCACTAAGAAGCAAAGTGCAGAACAGACAATTCTTTCTTCAGATCTATGAATGTTTGCAATTACACTGCCTTCACCACACTGGGGATGGTTCCCTAAAAGCCCATGGGGTGGGATGATACACAGGGTTTGCCTTGGCAGGCCAAGAAATCATGACTGCCTGAAGAGCTGTAAGAAGAAAGATTCTGAGTCTTTAATGTTCTCTTGAAGAAAGACGCTGAAATTAATTATCCATGTCAGTCATGGGAGAGTGATATGACAGTGTCCGTTCTCAGAATTGGCATTTGCTCATCTTTTTTTTTTTCAAGACAGGGTCTCGCTTTGCTGCCCAGGCTACAGTGCAGTGGCACAATCACAGGTCACTGCAGCCTTGACCTCCTGGGCTCAAGTGATCCTCCCACCTCAGCCTAGCAAGGGCTGGGACCACAGTCTTGTCCCACCATGCTAAGCTTTTTTTTTAAACTTTTTTGTAGAGACATAGTCTCATTTTATTGCCTAAGCTTGTCTTAAACCACTGGGCTCAAGTGATCCTCCCACCTCAGCCTCCCAAAGTGCTGGGATTATAGGCATGAGCCACCATACCTGGCTAATACACTCATCTTTAAGGTTAAAGGACCAAGACAGCACCTTGAAGAAGCACATTTGGGGAATTAAAAGGGAGCTTTCTTTGCTTTTCTTCCTGAATGTGGCATTGCCTATAAATTCTCTTGGACAGATCTCTTTATTTGTTGGAAAAAATTGGGAATGGAAAAAATTAGTTTTCCTTTAGTTTGATTCCTTTTCTAAGAACGTTTCTAAATAAGTCACCTGGAAACATTCAGGTTATGTATGTTTCTAAACCAAGAGGTCTTTGTAATGTGTTGCATTTGGTTACCAAGTCCAGAATTATTCACAGTAAAGTTTCTTGCTTTAGGCTGGGCACTGTTAACAGCTGCCCGAGGTTTGCAGAGGGTTGGAGTGGGGGAGAGGGAATTGAGTGGGTTTCTTCCTGAGGAGTTTTTCTGTGCCTGGCACCATCTTGGCTGCCTTCACATCTGTTATCCCAATTAACTCCTACAATGACACTTCTAGGCACTGTTTTATTATTTTTTTAACTGACACATAATAATTGTACATATTTATGAGGTATAATATGATGTTTTAGTACATGTGTATAATGCATAATGATCAAATCATCTCCTCATTTATCATTTCTTTGTGTTGAGAACATTCCAAACATTTATCATTTCTTTGTGTTGAGGATATTCAAAATCCACTCTTCTAGCTATTTGAAAATATGTAACAAACTGTTGTTAATTATAATAAACCTATAGCTAACATAGTTTTATATCCAGTAGTCAATCTCTGGCTCTTCCCTCTTGCCCCCGCTCCTTCTCTTCCTCTGGTGACCATTATTCTATGTTCTACTTTTCTGAGATTAATTTTCTTTAGCTTCTACATATGAATGAGATCATGCAGTATTTATCTTTCTGTGCCCGGCTTATTTCATTTACTATACTGTCCTACAAGCTTACCCACGTTGGTGCAAATGACAGTATCTTTCATTCTTTTCTATGGCTGAATAGTACCCCATTGTGTATATGTACCACATTTTCTTTATTCATTCGTTTGTTGACAGACACAGTTTGATTCCATAACTTGGCCATTGTACATAGTGCTGCAATAACCGTAGGAGTGCAACCATCTCTTCAACATACTGATTTGTTTTTCTTTTAAATATACACGTAGTAGCATAATTCCAGGCACCGTTTCGTAAAGGATAAAATAGAGACTTAGAGGAGTTAACTTGTCCCAGGGCCACACCTCTGTTTTTATTTGTTTTTGTTTTGAGGCAGAGTCTCACTCTGTCACCCAGACTGGAGTGCAGTGGCTCGATCTCTGCTCACTGCAACCTTGGCTGTATAGATTGCAAAATTTTTCTCCCGTTTTGTAGGTGAAGCACTGTTTTTAAGGGTCAGAGTATTAGGACTTGGTATACAAATTACATTTATTACTTTCTATAACCAGGGTGGGGGAGGAAAAGAAATAATAAAAGCAGGTGCATTAAAATTTTAATGAGTTTGAGCATTCAGCAATTCATAAATCAGTTCTGCACTCCACTGAGGAGGTAAAAGGGTATAGGTGTTTGTGGTGGTTAATACTGAGTGTCTACTTGATTGAAGGATGCAATATTTTTCCTGGGCGTGTCTGTAAGGGTGTTGCCAAAGGAGATTAACATTTGAGTCGGTGGGCTGGGGAAGGCAGACCCACCCTTAATCGGGTGGGCACCATCTAATCAGCTGCCAGTGAGTATAAAACAGGCAGAAAACCATGAAGCGACAAAACTGGCCTAGGCTCCCAGCCTACATCTTTCTCCCATGCTGGATGCTTCCTGCCCTCAAACATCAGACTCCAAGTTCTTCAGTTTTGGGACTTGGACTTGTTCTCCTTGCTCCTCATCTTGCAGACAGGCTATTGTAGGACCTTGTCAGTGTGTAAGTTAATACTTAATAAATTCCCCTTTATATATACATCTTCTCTCTCTCTTGTTTATATATATATGAGGTATAATATGTTTTAGTACATGTGCATATATACATATATGGTGTATGTTTTAGTACATGTGTGTGTGTATATATATATATATATGGTATATATGTGCCACTAATAAGCTATACATATCTTATTAGTTCTGTTCCTCTAAGAGAACACTGACTAATAGTCTTCAAGGAAGCAAGACAAAGAAGACCATTTGGTTAAAGTGGATGGTCCCTAATTGAGGTTAGTTGGCAGTTTCTGACTGGTTAAGTTTCATTTTACTGTTTACATTGAGAAGAACCCAAGGTGCTGAAGGTGTTTCAACATAATGGCTCCTAATTAACAGGGAAATTGCAAAATAGAAATGAATGACTAAAGAGAGTTGTGGCAGAGAGAATTTGTTGGCTAACATTTGTTATTTCCTACAGAGGCAGAAGAGTGAGGTACTTTTTCTCAACATCCCTTAAATGCAGAGGCGGCCACTGTTCTGGCCAATGAGATATGCAGGGAAGTCTGCTGGAGGGCCTCTGGGAAGACTTCCTTTGCCATTTGTATACAGTCAGCTTGGGCTGCCATAACAAAATATGAAAGGCTGGGTGACTTAAATAACCAAATTTTATTTCTCATAGTCTGGAGGCTAGAAGTCCAAGATCAAGGTGCCACCTTGGTTGAGTTCTGGTGTGGCTCTCTTTCTGGCTTACAGATAGCTCCTCATCTGGTGGGGGTGGGGGGAGGGAGGAGGAAGGGGGAAGGGGGCGGGGAAGGAGGGGAGGCAGTTCTCATCTGCTGGGGGGAAGAGGAGGGAGCGGAGTAAGGAAGGGAGACAGTTCTACGTGACATGAAATGTGTGAGAGGCAGTTCTACATGACAAAGAATTGTCCCACCTAGAATGCCAAAATGCTGAGATGACTGGTTTTCTATAAAAATGACAGACTATCTGAAAATATGTGAGGAAAATATTAGCATGATTGATATAAGACCCTGAAATGGAAATTTAAGTAGTCTGAAAGTATAGAAATTAAATTACAACAGCAAAACCTATGACACAGACAGAAAATAGGGAAAGTAAAAGCATCTTTAAGCATCACTTATTTTAGGGAGGCACACGAAGTGAAAATATTCTTAAAATCACTTTTTTTTTCAGGTTGGTAGGGGGTTAGTGAAAGATTAGAGTGACTCCAGTTTTTCATATAGTAGCAGGAAAATATTTGATTATGAATGAAGATAATTTTGAAAGAAATGCACAGTAGAAATCCCAGATTAACATGAGAAAGACAGGAAATGAATAACTTGATCAAACCCACAAAAATAAAAAGAAGAAACAATGAAGTAAAATAATGAACATAATAACAAAATCAGTGAACACTGACTTCACTCACTGAAAGAAACTACCAGCCAGTTAAGAAAACAAGACCTAGAAATAGGCAGCTTATAGGAAACACATTTAAAATGAAGGGATAAAGAAGACTTGAAATTAGAGGTGCTTAAATAAGACTAATCTATGAATATGCATGCTAAACCTCCAAATAACAGATCAGCAATTGAAACAAGGACTTATCTGAAAAGACCAACATATTATGAACAAATAGGCTTTACTCCAAGGAGGCAAGCATGTTTTAATGTCAACTTCATACATACAAACCAGTTAGTCAACAGCTTAAAGGGAAGTAACTCATGATCACATCAAAAATGCTAAGAAGGTTTTTATGAAATTCAGCAGCCATTCCTACTAAGATCTCCTGGCAAAACAGGAAATAACCTATTTAAATAAAATAGAGATTATTTACCAAATAAAATATTCTAAATAAATACCAAAACCATTTCAACTAAAGTTCATAACAAACAGGGAGCCCTACTTTCAACATTATGACTCAACACTATATTGAAGTTTGCAGATAACAAACACTTCAGAAAAGAATCTGCCAAACATTGAAAAAGACAAGATCGCCGGGCGCGGTGGCTCAAGCCTGTAATCCCAGCACTTTGGGAGGCCGAGGCAGGTGGATCACGAGGTCAAGAGATCGAGACCATCCTGGTCAACACGGTGAAACCCCATCTCTACTAAAAATACAAAAAATTAGCTGGGCATGGTGGCTCGTTCCTGTAATCCCAGCTACTCAGGAGGCTGAGGCAGGAGAATTGCCTGAACCCA
>NW_016107403.1:6036678-6038260 GCF_001604975.1 Cebus imitator
TTTTTTAAGAGATGGGATTTTGCTATTTTGCCGGGGCTGATTCTGAAACTCTTGGGCTCAAGCAATCCTCCCATCTTGGCCTCCCAAAGTGCTGGGATTACAGGTCTGATCCATGCACCTGGCCCCTCTCTTTGTAATAAGCTTTTACAAATGAAAATGGTCACAATAGTGACCAAAATAGGAACATATTTAAATTTTTTAAAAGGCACAGGACTTAAAGAAAACTTTCCTTACTAAAGATATAAATAAGATCCAAACAGAAAATGATATGATGTTCTTAGATGGGAAGACAGTATCATGAGTCAAACTTCCCCAAATTAATATGTAAATGTAATGTAATTTTCACCCCTAATTGGATTAAATTATCACAAACTTCAAATGCTGAGAATAGCCAAGAAAGGCAGTAAGAAGAACAGTGGGCAGGGGTGGGGATGGGAAAAAGCTCTGCCTGACCATATTATAAAGACATCAGTAACTGAATCCATATAATACTGTCATATGAAAAGACAGCTGTAAGTGAAACAGCATTACATATTCAGAAATAAACCTCATTAAATATACAAATTTAATATATGACAAAGCTGGTGTTTCAATTCATTGGGAAAAGGTAGTTTATTTAATAAAGAGTGCTGCACTGACAACCCACTTAGAAGAAAATTTAATTGGACTGTTCGCATTCTATACAAAAAAAAAAAAAAAAAAACCCACAAAATCAACAACAACAAAAAAAAACAGAATAAAGACGTAAAGTAGAAAACCAAAACCAAAAAACAAAAAATGTAGAAGCCATTCTAGTGGCCTATACATGTCACCCAGGAATGGAAACCTTCCTAATAAATACAGAATACTTCCAAAATTTTATAGTCACAAATGTCCATATTTTATATATAAGTATTCTTGAAGATATACTAATATAAAGTTTTTGCTTTTTTGTTTGTTTTTTGGGGATATAGTCTCACTGTCGCCCAGGCTGGAGTCCAGTGGAGCAATCTTGGCTCCACCTACTGGGATCCAGCCATTCTCCTACCTCAGCCTCCAGGTAACTGGGATTATGGATGTGTGCCACTGTGCTCAGCTAATTTTTTAAATATTGTATGTAGAGATGAGGTCTCACTATTTTGCCCAGGCCAGTCTCAAACTCCTGGGCTCAAGAGGTAACTCCTGCCTCAGTCTCCCAAAGTGCTGAAATTACAGGCGTGATCTACCCTGCCCAGCCCTAATAGAAAGTTTTAAGTGAGAAAAAGTATAAACATGTTCAACAGAAATAATAGTTTTGGTGAAAAACACTTGCAAATAATAAGAAAAATGGTCTACATTTAGTATAAAAAGAACACTTGCAAAATTTAAAAAAGAGTGAAAACACGGCAAAACTTTAATAAAAATGAATGACAAAATAAAAATTTTAAATGCAAATATGTAATTCACTCAAGTGAAATTCAAATGGTGAAGTTTTATTTAGAAAAAGTACTTATGGCCGGGCGCGGTGGCTCAAGCCTGTAATCCCAGCACTTTGGGAGGCCAAGGCGGGTGGATCACGAGGTCAAGAGATCGAGACCATCCTGGTCAACATGGTGAAACCCCG
>NW_016107403.1:6039970-6054980 GCF_001604975.1 Cebus imitator
AAAAAAAAAAAAAAAAAAAAAAAAAAAAAAAAAAAAAAAAAAAAAAAAAAAAAAAAAAAAAGAAAAAGAAAAAGTACTTATGAATGTGGTCAACAGCATGGACCAAAAATAATAAAAATGAAACATGTATATAAAGGTATAAATATGAGTATCTCTGGTAGGCAGAATTCTAAGATGGCCCCCATGAACTCTGCTCCTCATGTTACTCCCATGGGTGATGCTACACTGCAGGGCAAAGGGACTTAGCAGATGTAATTAAAGCTACCAATCAGTTGACCTTAACAGTTTACATAAAGCTATGAATCAGTTGACCTTAACATATCTGGGTGTGCTTAAACTAGTCACAAGAGCCCTTTAAAAGCAGAGTTTTCTCCGGCTGGTGGAAGTAGAGTCAAAATAATATGATGCACCCTGGCAAGCTTTGAAGACAGAAGGGACCACGTTCAAAGACCACAGAGGAAACTCTAGGGGATAGGACTGACAGCCAAGTAGGAAACAGGACCTTCCATCCTATGACTTTAATGAGGTTGGAAGTGGATTCCTCCCCAGAGCCATAGTTAAGTACACACCCTAGAAGATACCTTCATTTCAGCCTCGCTGAACCTTGAACAGAGAGCCCAGTTGAGTTTACTTGGAGTTCTAAGCTACAGAACTTTGAGATACTAATAGATAATTCAGTTATGAGTGCAATCCAAATGACCAACAAACATTTGAAAAGATTAGATTCACATTTATAGTAGTCAGGAAAATGGAAATTAAAGTAACACTGAAAAAATCACTACATCCACCAGGATTTTTCTAAGTATTTTTTAATGTTAACAATAGTTATTGCCATGAGTATTAAGGGAAAATTATTTTTATACATTTACTGATGGAAATACAAATTGTTCCGGTCACTTTTGGAAACAATCTGTCAATATTTATTTAAAAATTTAAATATACATTTTCCTCAATCCAGCAATCCTACTCCAGGGAATCTATTCCACAGAAGTAAAACCATCATAGTGACAAACATATACACAGGAATGCTTATTTTAATAATAAAAAGGAAATAAGAGCTATGATAGACTTGAGGAATTCTCATCACATATTGTTAAATGAGAAACGTGAGATGTGGAAAACATACATGATCCCATTTATTTAAAGCAAACTGCCCACCAAAAAAATCTCATTTTTGTAAGACTCTAAGTGTATACTGAGAAATTTAAGAGATCTTTATAGATTTGTAAGGTGCTCATGATACACATTACATTAGAAAAAGCAAGTGCACTGTAGTATGTAGAATAAAATCCCATATGTAATAACTGGGTATACATACTTGTGTGAATAATTAGAAAGATACATATCAGGGAGGTAGGAATGAAGGGGTATGATGGAACATGATTAGTTTTGCCATTATGCATCTTTACACATTTATTGTGTTAATTTTTTGCATTAAATTCATGACTTTCTTAACCTGAAAAATATCAAATCATCCCCCTTCCCTGCTTTTTTTTCCTCTGCACTTATCACTAATATTCCATATATTTTACTTGTTCCCCAACCTGGAATGTGCTGCATCAGGTAAAAGCTTTGTCTGTTTACTGCTGACTGCCAGCAACCAGAGCTGTGTGGCATATAGCCGGCACTCAAATACTAAGCCAAGTAGTCTTCTGCTACTCTTGCTGTTCATTCTAGCCTATTTCTCCTACCAGGAGTGTGACAGAACTACATGACCAGAAGTATGGATTCAGAGAGTGAACAATAGTTATTTGCTGGATGCTTATTTTATTAGGTGTTTTATATCCATTATCTCAAATCAACCTAATTAGGCAGATCTATTATTCCCATTTCATAGATGAGAAGCCAATTTAGAAGAGTTGGCTTGTCTAAAGTCTAACAGACAATAAATGTCCTATGTCCAGGCCAAATTCCTGCTTTCTTCCATGCTTAATTGATCTTAAAGGAATCATATTTTTTGTAATTTTAATGAGATAGTTCTTACATGGTATATATTGAGATATTCACTGAATATTTCATATGTAATTTGCTACTGTGTTGATTCTTTTAATGATTTAAAGTCATTTGAATATTAAATATAAATAGTTGGTCTCTAACTTGTTGACTTCCTGAAACAATTAAGCTCTTCAGCTAAAGCCCTCAAGACACCTGGGCCCTGCTGGAGGGCTGCCAGAAAACCAAGGACAGAGATGTTCCTAGGAGGTTTCATAAACATTGGTATAATTACTATAAAATCTTCAAGGCAAAAACCAGCCTGAGAGCATCCTGAGGAACTTTGTCCCAGAGTCTTCATCTTCAAAGGAAGCTCCCCAGAGGGATGCCTTTCCTGACAAGCTTCCACTGGGAGGTTCCTCTTTCTCCTTGGACAAAAGCAGTCAGTAGGGCCATCTGTGGGTTGCAAGGAAAGATTGTGGAAATGCACCTGTTCCGAGCCCACAACAATCAAGGCAGGCTCAAGTTCCAGGCTAAAAGAGAAACTCCCCTTCAACTGATCAGAAGCCAGTGCGGAACAGGGAATGAGCAGAAAAGATTGAGGGTGTGGGGACAGAAGGAAGGCCATCAACAGGGTTTGGGACTCCTCCCTGTCCCCAACATGCTCTGCTCAGTTTTCATGCAAGCAGGACTGGAACTGTGCAGTATAAAGAGGTTGCTACTCAGGTGTTTTGTTGCCACCTGTGAGGTGAAGTCCAAATTCCTTCCCAGTCAAGGTGCAGACCTCAATCTTAGGATAAGCTCCACAGAACCAATGGATCTGAGCATCAACTGTCAAAGATTTTTGTTTTTTTTTTTTGTTTTTTGGTCTTTGATGATTTGGATAGATTACGATTTTGAAATGGGCTCTCTGATTACTCAACCAACAAATATTTGCAGGGTACCTTTTATATGGCAAGGCACCAGTCACAGTGCTAAGAGGAATATAAGAAAAACAAACACGGTCTGTGCCTTAAGGAGCTTATACTGACAGAAGCAAACATATAATCATTAACCTTTATTTTTGTAGGTAACAAATGAGCAATGTGTAAGATGCAAATCTGGGTTACGGGGAGAATCAAGATATTCTCATTACCTGCTCCCTATGCCTCAAAAAAAAAAAAAAATCCAGAAGATTTTGAAAGATAATGTAGGAGATAAACATCACATAATTCCCTATTAATCTTTGTATTCCAAAAATAATTTCTGAAGAATCACAGGAAATAAAATATTTGTGTATTTATTAGCAAAGGCAAGATATATTATCAATTGCACATATCAGGGGCACAAAATTGCATGGAACTACAACCTTCAAGTCCAAAAGTAAAATAATTTCTATCTCCAGAAAGCAATAACGTTTCTAAAGATTCTCTTATCTTTTCATTGTAATTAGTAGATGTGTATTCCTAAGTCTTCTACAGCAGGAAGAAATAAGGAGTGTATTGTCTTTTTTTTTTTTTTTTTTAAATCAAATCAATTCTGACAGAAGTAGCTTACTTGCCCTGCTTGTTAAAAGGCTGACCAAAAAAGAAAGGAAGTCTGAATGTTTCAGAGTTGGGAGAAAGCCTGATTCCTTCTGACCCTGAGATACATAAAGAAACCAAACAAATACCAGGCAGCAAAATACTGAGGCATTTACCACATAAGAAAGCACTCTTACATAGAAGTTGAGTACTGGGAAGGTTGTTGGGGAGGATATTATTCACAAACAACTGTCAAAAGATATGAGACTGCTGAGTTTTTCTTTTTCTAAAAATCATACTGAGTGATATTATCCTATCCAGAGAATATTCTGAAATATGTGGACTATAGAAAAAGATGTAAATACATTTTAAAAAATGTTTTTAAAAGCATAGTCAAAGCCATTCAAAAGACAACTCACTCCGTAAAAATGATTCTCATATTTTTTCATGAGATTATCACTTGGCCACTTTAGGACATTTCTCACATGCCTGGTTTTCATCCTGACATATGCAATGACACAAAATACCTGAGTTTATGTTTTTATAGCTCCCTCAAATATAATGAAAACTATGCCCTCTGATGCTTTGCAGGGGGCTCTAGGATACTTTTGATATCTTTCCCAAAAATATTTAATTTAGATAACAAGAAGCAATGATAAACAAGCCAGACTCGGGACCACTTATTCTTTGGGGTCAGAAGTGATCTCATGTCAGCCCATTGAAGTTGAAATGGAAGACAATGTGGGTCAGGCCACAGGGCCAGCTGCTTCTCCTTTTTGGTAAGGTACTTCTTTCCCCACACTCTCACCCAAGTTATCCAGTGCCCAAAATAAACTGTTTCTGATAAAATTACTTTTGCTCTAAGTTAATTTTGTTTATGCAGTAATTTTCCAAAATTTGGAAATTTTGGTCCCATTTCCAAAGAGAAGTAGTTGAGTGCCAGTATACTTTCGCATTTCAGCACATACATATAAGCCACAAGCTGTTTACGTCTACAACTCATGATTAATGCAAAATTTTGCTTTTCACGTGCTTTTTTTCTTAAAGTTTTCAATTCGGGCATTCTTACTTGCAGATGATGGGTTTCTCTACTATTACCCTTAATTTGATGATGCTATTATATAATTTTAAAAAATCTTTTGTTTGAAGTAATGAATTGGGAATCTGATACACTAGATATTATTATGGCATAAGAAATTATAGCACATAAATTAGTAACACTAACTCTAGTACTCCAAGCGCTGTTTAACAGATGTTTTACTGTGGGCTCTCCTTTACATCACTGGGTTAATTATCTAAAGAGGCACACAGAAAAAGTCAATGTGGAGCTGGCATCTGGACCAGTCTTTATGTAAGGTGAATGGCTAAATCACCAAGGACAAGATACTTTTCTATGAAATAGGTCCTTCCTATCAGTAGGTTACTGCAGACTTCACTCACCCAAATAATGACTTCCAATTAGGAATAATGAAAAGGTTAAGGTTTTATAGGGTTTGAGTGATACTCAGAAGTAAGTCATTTTATGTTTGGTAGATTTTGAATTTTTTGAAAATATACAAAATTTACTGAGTTAAAATTTGTGTTTCAGAAAATGGACTCCAATTTTCAGAGCTGCAGATCTGTATGTTGGTGCTTCTTTACAGAACTGGAGTGTTCTGGTCATCCAGAGAAATAACAGGTGAAAGGATGCTCCGTGATTATAATGTTTAGATCAAAAGGTATGCTCAACTCCCAGGTGTTCTGGGAATACCTTATAAGCCAGGACAATGCTGGGACCCTACAAAACATCAGTGATCTTGGGAAGCCCAGAGAAGGTCAGGATGCTACCTGGCAATCCTAGGCTGACCCCAGGGGGTTCATCAATCCATGAATAATTTTTGGAGTTTTAATGACCTCCTGAGATAGATTACTCCAAAATGACTCCAGCTAATTATGTCTCAGCTCTCATTAAAAAGATAAAAGAGATGTTTCCAACACTACTGAAAAATGTGTGTACACACCAAAGGATATAATATTCATTAGTATACCAGTATACAGAACACCAAATAATGGTGGATAGTTTCAAGGAATTCCATATTGTATCGTGGATCCAGATTGGAACACAATAGACTGAGTTCTGGGTAGGCCAAAGGCCTTGAAAAATAATGTGGATTTGAAGGGGCAGGCAGAGTGGAAGACTTATGTGTGTCTGTTAAGTAACCAAACAAAGAAAAAATAAAACATTGTATTTATGTATGTGTGTATAAATTTTAAAAGCCATTTAAACTGAACATTTGAAAAACATAAAGCGTATTCATTAAACATGTGTCTCTGAAAGCATCACTGATCCAATCCTAGAAGATATTTTGACTGGCTTTTCAGCGGTCCAAATTCTCTGTAGTGATAAACTTCTCCTCCTTCCTCACAATTAGTAATTAAGACTGGTTCATTAATTTTGGACTCACATAAACTTTATCTAATATCCTTTTATATTTCTCTGCACTCCTCTACAACTCCTACCCCCAAATCCCCCAAATCAGACTATGTTAATTTAACTGATTCACTGTAAAGTCACAGCTAGATTCCGAATCTGACAAACATTCCAATTCATGAGACACCTATAGCACATTATCTATATTTGTACACTTTATTTAAAAACAAATAATACACTTAGAGCCACCAAAGATGGATATCTTAATTAGCTTATCCATACCCTGAATTTACAAAAGAAACTTCTGGCACCACAAAAATTAGCATTTGGATTAATTTACATTAATTGATGTAACTAAATTTAAAATACCTAAGGATCAAACAATCTGGCCCAGGGCTCACCAGCTGGAGGACTGGGTGTGGAAAGAAAGGGTTATTTAGGAAACTGAACTGATGACACACCCTGTGGTTAGCTCTAGTCAACTGAACTTGAGAAGACATAAAATAACCAGCAGATTTCAATATTAAATAAAAGAAGTGGTTCCTCCTAAAAACAGGTATTAGATCATAGAGTTGGGATGGGAGTAGGGGATACCTCTTTATCCGGGCTGGAAACAAAAAGAGTGTGGAGAAGGGGAATTGTATTGTTTTCTCACAAGAGGCAAGCTTCAGCCAAACAATGAGGAGATAGATAGCAGGGAGGGAGACGTGGTAAACCAAAGACTTTCTGATTGCTGATAATACCAAATTTAGCAGCTCTCTACAAGTCAATTAATACACCATTCTCTGAGACATTTTCAGAGAGGAGCTAACTAACACCCACCCAGAGGGGGAAAAAATCATTCTACATTAACAAGGCACTCACTGGTTCACAGCCTGTTAAAAACCCAGGCAGACATTAGAGTTAATCCAAATTAAAATGATTTTGAAAATTTGCATCAGAGAGATGACAAGTATGTGGTCCTGGTTAAATCAAATCTAAAGCTTGGATTAGCAAAGATCCAGAAAATTCTGACCCCCTAAGCACCACTTCAGGAATACTGCTAGAATCAATGAGTGGGATCTAGGGATCTGTTTGGCCTAACATTTGGTTTTTATTAGAATTAAAAAAAAAAAAAAATTTGGCCTAACATTTGGTTTTTATTAGAATTAAAAAAAAAAAAAAAAACTGATGCAAAGAATCTATTAAATACTTTGTCAATTTGGCATCCCTTACACTGACATGAAGATCCAGTTGGATGATGGATATGGCCAATTACAAGGCAAAAATAAAAATTATACCAATTATTCACGAATGACCTGTCCTTTGTTTTCAAAAACATGTTTTTTGGGCCTTTCTCTAAAATGAACTTTAGGATTTGATACATTTCACAAAAAAATACATATTTTTGTCAGCTCCTACTTTGTACAACCTGAATCCCAGTGTCAAACACTTAAGTACTGCAATTGTATAAATAACTAAACAAGTAACAGTAATGGAGAGGCAATTTCTGACTAAATAAAATGAATGATTACGTACTTAATAGTCTTGAAATCACTTTCAAAGAATAAAATATTCTGAATAAGATTATAGTTAGAACTCTTTTTCATGTAAATTCAATAATAATTTGGCTATTGGTTGAAAACATCACACAGACATATACCAACCAAAGATCCATTGTCTCCACTCACTAACCACATTGATGGTTAATTTTAAGCAATTCTTTTAAAGAAAAACAAAGCCTTTCAATCTGATTTGTGACATCTTAATATAACTTAAATGATAAAGCCTGAGAAAAGCACCAACATAGATTTTTTAAATTGCATCCAACCATCATTTCAGATGTCATAAAGATTTGCTTCAGTTAAAATGGCAGCAATGACAAAGAGGTAGATATGAGAGATGCCATTTAAATATTTTAAGACTATTCTTAGGTGGAATTTTTAACTAGTTCAGGTAATTCCTAAAAATAGTATTTACTAGTTAAATCTTTATCACATAAGAACTTCATGATATGCTGTTTTGTAAGAGGGAAATACATGAAAGTATTAAAAAGTGAGCCTTTAAAAAATGACACTTACTTAGCCAACATTAATGAGATCCCATAATTTTGGTGAACCAATAATTTTTCCTTCTACCTGAACTTTACTACAATTAAAGAATAGCTATATTTTCTCTACTGAAATTTCTAGGAATTCACATTCAAAATTCTTGGAAAGTATATATGGTACTCAAAAGAGCACAAAGCGCATGAAATGTCCCCTGAAGTCCTAGAAGTTGAGCAGATATATTAAAAATACACTGATGGTCACAAATCAGGACCTTCACAGATTGGTAAACACACACACACACACACACACACACGCATGCATACACACACACTAACTCTCTCTCCCTCTCTCTCTGACACCCCCCAACCCCTGCCCCAAACTCAATCTTCATCCTCACTGTAAGGCTGCATTTATATATATATATTTAAAGGCACCTCTCATTTTCTAGCTATTGCCTTCTTGATATTTGCTTTTGTTAAAAAGCCTGAATGTTCAATGGAAATAGTTCAGAACTGAGAATAAAATATTTTTCAATTCACATTTGAATAGCCAGGTTTTCTTACATTCAGATTTTAATACACTAGAATGACAGTCTTTAAAACAAGCATGCTAGCCTATAATGAATATAGTATATACAGTAATTTAAACATTTAGAACTATATATTATACTGCAAAAGCAAACAGCACAACACTCATCATACTCATCATCTGCTGTGTATACTACCTCCAAAAATGAAAATACAAAACAGTAAAATGCACCTATGGTTTTATATATATATATATATATATATATATATATATATATATTAGTTTATATATTATATATATTCTTACAATATATATAATATATATTTATAAAATATACATACATTTTAGACATTTTCAAATAAATCTTCATCATTATTTCCAAAAGAAATTTATAGCAAGAATACTGAAGGAATGAAAGTCAGATTAAAAAAAAAATTTCTCACAAAGTTCATCACCAGTGATGCAGCTCAATCTCCCCCCTTTTGGTCATAACTAAAATGATTATAAAAGCTAAATATTTTGCATAACTAAGTATCTGTTTAATGGCAAAAGTTGCTAAACTTGTTCATTAGAAAAATACTGAAGGTCATTATATCACTTATGTTAAATATCCGTCTATGGTTTGAGTAGCAAATGAGCTCTATATGACAGTTGAGTTTTGAGAAGGGTGCTGCAAGCTCCCAGAGATGTATCCATAGCATATGAAAATAAGGCAGGGGTTCACACCTCCTGCTGATTTTCATACTATTCCAATACATTTCATCCGAAATATTTACAAATGAAGCTCTACGAAAGCATTTCACTGGCTGTGTAAATACTGAATTTGTTCATTCTGTGAGGTTTTATTGAATGTTCAACAGGCTAGGGGAAAAGTCAGACACGTGTATATGCTACTCTGGATGGAAGACAGCTTTGGCTCATTTCTAGGCTGATCATGCAGTGCTGGTAGAGAAGACTCTCTCTATAGTCTCCAAAGGCACTGCACTGGCTTTCTATGGAACTTTCAACAGTTCCATTTGCACTATAGTCTATGTATCCCATGGTTATTTTCCACTTACTAACGGAAAAATTTCAACCATGAAGCATAAAATGAACAGGGGAAGAACGTCTTGGTTTTCAGGATTTCAGTGACATTAGTAAAGCAGGTACTGAAGGTCTTAGAAGGTAATTAAAACAATAACTGGTAGAACAACAGTTTTGTGGTAATCCATCATAAATACACTAAGTAATGGCATCTTCCTTCCCTCCTGGAAGGAATTTTCCAGTCTCCTTCTACAAATGTTAGGTTAGAAACATTCTTTCTTCACTATGAAGAACCAAAAGAAATTTACCGAACACAATATGGAATTCTGTATCTGCAAGGAAATATAAGCATTTATCTGATAGTTCATGTTTAGGTCAATTCATTTAATTACATAAAGGAGTCTCTTAAGTCTGCTTGTAACCAAAGTACAAAGATGAAATGAAAAGGTAGCTGTGTTAAAATACTACGGCATATCTGTATGAAAATCAGGCAAATTTAGCACGTCTTTAAAGAAAATTTGCCTGTATAATGCAGAATTCTAAGGGCAAACAAGCACAAATTTTATAGAAATATTGTCAATCATTAGCCACATCACCACCAGAATACTTTTTCAAGGAGATGTATGTATCATGAGAAGTGTCACTGTTATGATGATGGAAAATGTGGGGAATGGAATATGTAGAAATTGTTTTAATTGGTTAAAATATTTATATATTTAATTTTTTTTTAAATCTAAGAGCTTATTTATATTTTTTTGGTGGCAAGTTGGACGTTAATAATTTATTTCTAATTTCTAGAATAGTCTCTGTCATTTGGGACAAAGAAGAAAGAGAATAAAGTGAGCCATAACAGCCATAGAAATAAGGTCTGTATGACCGGGGACTAGGTCTAGATAGTGGTGTCCTAGGAATTCCAAAAGCTGACCACATGTAGGTGGGTCACAGGTAAGTTGGGATGGGAAAGCCTGGCCTTTTAAGGTATGGATTTCCCAAGAAACAATACTGATTCACTGCCTATTAAAACATGTATATCTCAATTAAACAATGGGGGAGGAATAGGGAGAGAGAAAGACGGAAATTTTTAATCAATATTTGGCAATGAACTCTTTCATTCAGATTTCCAGGAGATTATTCTTAGAGAGATTAATAGAGGACTTCCGGGATACAAAACATTTGCTTTTATTAGTACTTCTGCAAAAGCAGCTGCATGAAGTTAACCATATTCTTTGGACTCTTAATAATTATGAACTATTCTTGGTAGATGTCAGATAACTCGAATGTGACAGACAAAGAAGAAAGAGCACAGATCATCTGAAGCATCATTAAATGGGTATTGATAAACAAGTATTAGCAAATAACTTCCATCTTTTCAGTCACTGAAAAGTAAGATTTCATTGGTATGAAATAATCACTCGTACTAGAAATGCCACATGAATAAAGTGAATTTTAAAACAGAAATTATTATAGAGATATGCCCTGTTTACCCTTAAAAATAAACAGAATTTCAAACCGGAATAAGTTAAATCCTTTAGTAAAAGCAGAGTCCATCAACTATTCTTCACAATGGTGAGTGCTTGATAGTTAAACTTTAGAATGATACCAAATATATTTTTCAAAACTGTAATACAATATAGAAATCTGCTTGCAAACTAAGTATTTGTTTAGCATTTTCTGAGTAGTAATATATTTAACGTATTATTGCATTTTTCTCCCCCTAGCAGGTAAAATGCTTTGCCAGGTGCTTTATGGGAACAGCTGAAAGGAGAGCCAAATTAAAAACTCAGTTTAACACTGCCTGGTCATTATACACAAAAGGGTTAGTATGGCAGATATGATAAAGATTACTATTTTGACTACTTAATGTGTTTAACAAGATTTCTCAAAAGAGAACTTGGTCTAAGTTTCCCGCTTTTCTTCTGTTTAGTACCAGCTATCAAGCCTCTTAACTATCCATTGCAGCATGCCCTACTTACTCAATAGGGACAAGCTAAACTTTTATTCGCTCAGGCCTGCCTAGCAAATTAGAACCTCAGAAATAAAGGCGCCTATTGGGAGAAACTTGAAACAGACCTCCAGCTCACAGATTCAGCTGAGCTTGCGGCAACCTGAACAAACCTTAGTTTTAGAAAACAGTATATGAATTGCAAAACTATACTTCAACAAATGTTCTCTGTGCTCCTTCAGCAGAACAAAAGGGCAGGATGAGTTGATTCTTGCCCTCATCTTCTGTATCTCTTTTGTGCAGTTGATTACTTATAAACAGCTAGAAGGCGAAGATGATGCACTGCGTCATACAAAGACTTTGGCCAGTGCGTCAGCTCCAGCACTGGCTATATAGCATTTGGATGGGTGGAAAGCTACATCATGAATCGATTCTTCAAACTTCTTTCGATGAGCTGTGAATTCTTGGATACACGTCTTACTTTCTAGATTCCATAAACGTATTGAACAGTCATGACCTATGCCAAAAAAAAAAAAAAATTGAAAGGAAAAATTACATTAACATGAAAATGATAAGGACAAATAAATAATCCATACTTGAGGTACTTACTGCCAGACATCAAGTAAAGGCCATTAGGATCAACTGCTAAACTTGTAACAGCTTCTAGGTGGGCTACCATCGAGTGGATCAGTTTGCCTTTGGAAAAAGAGATTGTTACTCCTTATTAATGCCACTGCCGTTCCTCATCTTCAGTATGCTGGTTTCTCCAGTCATCCCTCTCTGTGTGCTTACTATATTAATGGCTTTTCCATTAACTAAAACAACATGTTTCCCTCTTGCCTCTAGTCATGGCAGTGATACAAAAAACAAAAAAGCTCAAATTTTAGATTATACTTTTGTCTTTTAAGCCACAATACGGAAGTCAGTAATTTCTAAACACACCCCTTAAGCCACATTTGTTAATTAGAACTTAGACATTATTAATCACCTACTTTGCATCCTTTAGCTACTGGCAAATTGAGTTGTGGAAATATAGAATTCAAATTCACAGAGAGAAAACAATGAGGCAAAGAAAGAGGATGGAAAGAAAACATGGCCACAACTGTGGTGGATACAACATATAGAAAAGATTTTAAAATATTAAATGACTCATCACCAGCAGCTAAACAAAGTCAGCAAAAGTCAACAAATTAACAAGGCAGATACTTAGGTAAATATGGCAGCTAATATAGGGTGCTTTCCTCCAACACAGCTCTTCGTAGATTTCCTTTATACTGGTGAAATGTAATAAAATAAAACTTGGGCAAGTCTCCATGCACAATTCAAATCAATAAGAACTAACTAGTCAGTTTTATAACACAGATAAGATTAGTTCATAGAAAATGAATAAAATGACCTGGAGGTTTTCCATCTGCAACACTAAAAAAGGCTATCTGGTAACTTAATAACTGGATATTGAATAAGGCTATTCAATAACTGAACATTTTAAACAAAATATAATCATCATATGCCTCTACTTCCAATGTTTCTACTTTTCCCCAATATATAATACTACAACAGATCACAGCAACAGATCATTTTTACTGGTATTTGAGAAAATTTTTCCTGGTGTCCATAGTGATAAACTTGGCTCTAAGGCCTAAATATAGCATCTGCTCACTATTAAATAAATCAAAATGATTCTGTATTGTATAATAAAGACTAGTCTTAGTAGATTTGGATGGAATGAAGAGAAACAGAGCCAGGAGAACATTTGTGTTTCAGTGCCTATTCCCTGACTATGAAATCACCAACAGACACCAAAATTAGCCTACTTGTGGTAGGAATGTTTTTTCTTTTTGCTTTAATAAAAACCATTTCTTAATAAATTCTTACCTGTATTGTTATCATAGAATTTGATGTGCCTGTCTTCATGAGCAGTGATGCTGATCGGAAGAGTGGGATGACTGATGACTCTATTTATTTGGCAGGAAGAGTTGGCTGCTAAACAGAAAAAATTAAAAAGCAACACAATTTAGTCAAATATATTTTTCACACAAAGGAGAATTAAATTATCTACCTAAGAGATTGAAAAAGTAGGCTGGGCGTGGTGGCTCATGCCTATAATCCCAGCACTTGGGAGGCTGGGAGGCTAAGGTGGGTGGATTATGAGGTAAGGAGATGGAAACCATCCTGGCCAACATGGTGAAACCTTATATCTACTAAAAATACAAAAATTAGCCGGGTGTGGTGGCACATGCCTGTAGTCCCAGCTCCTCAGGAGGCTGAGGCAGGAGAATCACTTGAACCTGGGAGACAGAGGCTGTAGTGAGCTGAGATCACGCCACTGCATTCCAGCCTGGGTGACAGAGCGAGACTCCATCTCAAAAAAAAAAAAAAAAAAAAAAAAAAAAAAAAAAAAAAAAAAAAAAAAAAAAAAAAAAAAAAAAAAAAAAAGTAAATAATGTGACTTTTACTTGTCTTTAGTTCATTTATTCTGTGATTGTTTTCAAAATTTCAATGTTAGGAAGCAGAACTGCCTGAACCATACTATACTGATAAATGTGGAAGTATTTCTAAATTACAATTTCCTGCTATATGTGGGTACCATCTAAGGCTTAGTCTACAGCCACTAACATTGTTCATTCTACAAGACGTTCTGTGAGATTCTGCTACTTTTAATATAAACTTCCATCATCACTTACATGGAGATAATTCTCAAATTTAAATCTCAGATCTTTTTGCATACAAAGTGCTATATCACATCGTTATTATCTAAAGATAAACAAAGAGAGCTTCTTAATCCTTAAGTCCCCTTTTCACTATTCCTCATCATAATAGAAATGGCCATCATTTGACAATGGAGTCTCACTCTGTCGCCATGCTGGGGTGCAGTTGTGCAATCTGAGTTCACTGCAACCTCCACCTCCTGGGTTCAAGCAATTCTGCCTCAGCCTCCAGAGTAGCTGGGACTACAGGCACACATCACCATACCCAGCTAATTTTTGTATTTTCAGTAGAGGCGGGGTTTCACCATGTTGCCCAGGATGGTTTTGATCTCCTGACCTTGTGATCTGCCTGCCCCAGCCTCCCAGAGTGCTGGGATTACAGGTGAGCCACCACGCCTGGCCCAGGTTTGGAATCCTAAAAGTCAGCATCCTAACTGTATTTTTTGTGTTACTAGGTTCCAAAGAAACTTCAACTATATGCACAATGAGACAGGCAAGCACATATTGATTATTAACCCCATATTACAGTGAACACATCAAGGTTCAGAAAAAGTTGTGACTCCTCCACAATCAGGTGACAAAATCATCACCTGTTCTAACTTCTCCCTCCCGACCTGACGGTTCGTGCAAATCACACAACTTGCCAAAATTGGTTCCTAAATGATCACAAGTTCTTCCTGAAAGGCTTTTATCAAAAAGAAATCAGTAATTTAGGGCCGGGAGCGGTGGCTCACACCTGCAATCCCAGCACTTTGGGAGGCCGAGGCAGGTGGATCACGAGGTCAAGAGATCGAGACCATCCTGGTCAACATGGTGAAACCCCGTCTCTACTAAAAAAAAAAAAAATACAAAAAATCAGCTGGGCACGGTGGCGCATGCCTGTAATCTTAGCTACTCAGGAGGCTGAGGCAGAAGAATTGCCTGAACCCAGGAGG
>NW_016107403.1:6055166-6076439 GCF_001604975.1 Cebus imitator
AGAAAAACTGACATAAAGAAAACACTAATTGAAGGAATGTCAAAGTTTTAAAAAATTAAATTATGGTCCAAGGAGAGGAAGGGATGTCCTTGTAAGATATATTACTCGAACAACTGTCAAAATCTGAATATAAATAGTAACTCAGATAATAGTATTGTGTCAATGTTAAGTTTCCTGATTTTGATCATTATAATGCACTACATCAGAGAATGTCCTTGTTCTCAGGAATTACATGCTAAAGGATCTAGGGGAATGCATGACGTCTCTCATATGGTTCAAAATTAAAAATTATACACATATATAGAGTGAAAAAGCAAATGTGGCAAAATGTTAAAAACTGCTTAATATGGGTGAAGGGTAGCCAGGAGTTCTTATATTATTTTTGTACCTTTTCTGCAAGTTAAAAAAGTATTTCAAAATGAAGAGTTTAAAAATTCTTTTGACTCCTAGAATAGGTATTACAAGTTTATATTCACATAATAGAAAATATAGCTAAAAAATAGTCTAATCTTACTGGATTTTCATGTGGTTTCTAGAAATATGACATCTTAAAAACTGAAGACAGTCTTTCCCCAATGCAAGTGGCAGGTAAATTACCTAGCCTGTTATTTAAATATAAAACAAGGTTGCGTGCAGTGGCTTATGCTTGTAATCCCAGCACTTTGGGAGGCTGAGGTGGGCAGATCACTTGTGGTCAGGGGTTTGAGACCAGCCTGGCCAACATGGTGAAACTCTGTCTCTACGAAAAATACAAAAATGGGCCAGACGTGGTGGCACACGCCTGTGGTCCCAACTACTCTGGAGGCTGAGGCAGGAGAATCACTTGAACCCAGGAGATGGAGGTTGCAGTAAGCTGAGATCATGCCAATGCACTCCAGCCTGTGCAACAGAATGAGACTCCATCTCAAAAGAATAAATATAAAACAAAAAACTCTCTTGACCACGTGGAATAAGTTCTTGGTCAGTTACACCTAATTTAGACAACCCTAAACAAAGACATGCTTATTTACAAAATTCAGACTATGCGTTATTTCCTCCACAGATAATACTCCATTGAGCAATACCCTCTGTAAAACCCAGTAAGAGAAAAACAGTAACAACAAAAAAAGAAGTACTTTAAGTATCCCACATATTCTGAGAGAGACATTTTACAGAATAGCCTCAATTACTTTGAGAGCTAGAAAATAAGTAAGATTGAAATCAAATCATGGAAGCAGGCAAAAGAAAGTTCTTATTTGTTAATACTTTTAAGGAAGCTTCTCCACTTGATGGATAAATCAGAGAAGTAGGCAGGATGCAAAGAATACTACTCATACCTGGCTTGTGACGTATCTGCTTCAACTACCTTTGACTTTACCATAGTCATTGACTTTACCACAGCCACTGACGTCACTGAGAAGAAGGGTAATTCCTATTCTAACAAACATCCTTCATCACTTTAAACTCTATATAAAATTCACTTTCACCTTGAAGCTTGTTTGATCCTAACTTTCATTAAAAAAAAAATGCTAAATTCCAAAACAACACAACACAATCAAATACAAATAGCACGGGGTAGTTCACAGTAAAAAATAATAAAAGACTAATTTAAGTTTGCTTTATACAACCTTAAAAGTAAAAAATGTTAACTTAGAAAATGTTGAGACATATTACAACTCAAAATAATTATCATTTATTCTAGTAAGTTTGCCTTTGTTGAAAACGTTGTTGGAAGTCTTCTCAAAATGTTTCCAGTATCAGGTAAAAAGTCCTATTAATTTAGGGTCACATCTCTTGGGGGAAAATGTGGACTTGCCTAGTTCTCTTTATCCATCTGATCCACCAGACTTGACATCTTATTAACCTGCAGTCATTTAAAGCACTATTTCCATTCAAGATGTTTAAGAATTGGTCATATAATCTCTGAAGGTAATTACAAAAATGTTCTCATCATTTTTAATTTCACATTAGTTTTTTATTTTACTACTATAGCTTTGGGTCATATATTTAAATGTGATTTTAAATTTATTGAGAGTCTAAAACCTGTGTTTCTTGGTGAAAAAATTCTCCTTTACAATTCTATCTTCTCAGTTTTTATTTTCCTATCTCTCTCGTTTATATCCAAGTAGCTCAAAGTTCTATTCATGCTTACTTCCCCAAACAAGTCTCAGCATATCAGAATAAAACAAACAACAGATCAGGAAGGGAAAATGATGAAAACCACAATGGAATGAAGAAACTTTTGAGAGAAGAGACAGAGAATGAGAACAACACAAGAACGTATGTACACATATGCATGTACGTGTTCACATATACATGCATACACATACAACATGTAATCACTTTTAAAGCTAGTTCTCAGATTAAAACAATGCTATATGTAGGTGGTATTCTTCATCAACTGCAATCTAAACTGTGACTGGATTATGGCTAATGACAAAAAGCGATTGTTAAGAAAGCCAAAAACCAAAAAACAGACTGTAATATCTTCTTCTTCACCTGAAAAAGCATTTATTTCCTGACTTCCTGCATCCAATAGGAAGCTTCAGATTTGGAATTGTGAGTGCCACAGTATGATCTGTACTGAGCTGTATCAAATCATGCTATTAATATAAAATTTGGTTGATTTAAAATATGAAATTATGAGAAATGAAAAACAGATTTTTTCTATTCAGAATAAATATGGCTTTCTTCAAATAGAAATGAAAATTAATCATTTAGTATAAAATAAAACTTGGCCCATCTTTGGAATAGCTCAAATGCTATTTCAAACAGTGTAGTTATAAATGTACATAAACTTAACCCAAATTCTTAAAATGTAAATAAGTACATCCTTCTAAGTAACTGTTTTCTGAGATTTAGGAGACAGAAAGCTTTATAATGACAAACATTTTTCACAGCTGATTCTAGTAGTTATAATCTTAAGTTAAAAAAATAAACGCAGACTATTTAAAATTGGTATGCATACTTGTATCTACATTGGATTCTAAAGTTAGAATGCGTTGTTGTGTTTCCATGTTAAAGATGCTTGTATATCCCTTGCTGAATGATGCTACCATATGGCTCGGGTCACTGCTCACTAGATCCACAGAGGCAGGGATTCCCAATTCTAAAAGAGAACATATTGAAATAGAATGGCAATTAAACCATCTACTTGACAATGTGCTTAAAATATAGCAAAACAAATAACGGCATGGTTTCCTTAAGAAGTAAACAAGGCTTACCATAAGAATAAGAATTAGCTCATAACTATTCATTGGAGATTATTTCTTTGTAACTTTTAGCCCCAGTCTATTTACTACCCTTACCTGCTCAGCAGATCTTCTACCTGTTACTCATCTGATACATTCATGGAATGCAAGCCTTTATTCAGAAAGCAAATGGAAAACATGTATGAATTACAAATTTTGCTGCTCCATCCAACCTGGAGCTTGGAGTGGCATAGTGGGAATTTTTCATTAAAAAAAAAAAAACCCATCTCTTATCAGGAATGTTAGCTTATCAAAAATAGAGAAATTAAAAGTAAAATTTAAAATTATTACTTATTGTTAGAGTTATACAAATATCATATGAAGACAACTCATCAAAGCCTGGAGAGAAGTTATAAAAACACAAAAATAAGGAAGGTATTTTTATTTACCATCTAGAATACATTAAAACTTAGAGCTTATTTATAAACATAAAAAATAGAAGGAAATGTATAAAGTGAATATAATAATCTGAATTTTTTCATTTGGCTCAAAATCTAACTACAGCAAGCTAACAGTTCAAAAATGTGTGTACTGCAGAAGAAGATATACAAATAACCAACAAGCAAACAAAAGAAATGCTCAACATAATTAGCCATCAAAGAAATGCAAACAAACTAAGATGAAATACTACTACGCATACACCAGAATGGCTAAAGATAGATAGACTGACAATACCAAATGCCCGTAAGGGTGTAGAGCAACTGGAACTCTCATACACTGCTGTCAATGGTGTAAAATGGTATAACCACAAAATTTTTTGAAAAATATTTAGTGATTTCATATAAAGTGAAATAAGCATCCACCTGAAAGTCCAGCAATTCTAAGTCTCTACACACCTATAATGAAAATATATGAATGTTCATAGCAGCTTTGTTCAAAATAGCAAAAAACTAGAAACAACTCAAATATCCATCAAGATGTACATGAACAGACAAATTATGGCTTAATGAAATACTATCAAATAAAAAAAATAATTGATATAACACAAATGAATTTCAGAAACATTATAGAGTAAAAGCACAAAGAACACATACTGTATTATTCCATTTACATTAAGTTTGAGTAAATAAAATCAATCTATGATGAAAGAAATCACAACAGTGGGTACCTCTGGTTGGGAATAGGGAGAGAGCGTTGAGTTGGAAAGACAGGAAGGAACTTTGGGGAGATAAAGGAAACATTCTGTCTTTCATATGGTTTGGATCTGTGTCCCCACTCAAGTCTCCTGTCAAACTGTAATCCCCAATGTGGGAGACAGGGCCTGTTGGGAGATGACTGGATCATGGGGTGGATTTTCCCCTTTGGTGCTGTTCTCATGATAGAGTTCTCATGAGATCTGGTTATTTAAAAGTACGTGGTACCTGCCACCCTCTTCTTCCTCCTGCTCTGGCTTTGTAAGACATACCTCCTGTCTCTTTGCCTTCCACTATGATTGTACATTGCCTGAGGCCTTCCCAGAAGCCAAGCAGAAGCTTCTATGCTTCCTATACAAAACCGTGTGCCAAAATTAAACCTTTTTTTCAAACAAATTACCTAGTCTCAGGTATTTACGGAAGTATGAAAATGGGAAAATCGTTTTTTTGTTTGTTTTTTGTTTTTTTAAGAAAATGTAGAGACAGGGCCTCACTATGTTGCCCGGCTGGTCTCAGGCTCCTGGGCTCTAGTGATCCTCCCACCTCAGCCTCCCAAAGTGCTAGGATTACAGGTGTGAGCCACTACACCGACTCTACATCTTGATGTATGATTTACAAGGGTGTACTTATCAAACTCACTGACATGTATCCTTAATATCTGTTTTTCACTATAAATTATATGTAATTTTTAATTTTCTTTTTTTTTTTTGAGATTGAGCTTCGCTCATTCACCCAGGCTGGATGACTGGATGAAGTGGTGCAATCTTAGCTCACTGCAACCTCTGCTGCCCAGGTTCAAGCAATTCTCCTGCCTCAGCCTCCTGAGTAGCTGAGATTACATGTGCCTGTCACCATGCCAGCTCTATTTTTCTATTTTTGGTTTCATCATCCTGGCCAGGCTGATCTTGAACTCCTGACCTCAGGTGATCCACTTGCCTCGGCCTCCCAAAGTGCTAGGATTAAAGGCATGAACCACTGCACCCAGCCCTAAAAATTTTAAATCTGTGTGTTCTTCTTTCACCAAAAACTATGCTTTTAAAAATTACAGGCCAGAAGTGGTGGCTCAGGCCTGTAATCCCAGCACTTTGGGAAGCCAAGGCAGGTGGATCACTTGAGGTCAGGAGTTCGAGACCAGCCTGGCCAACATAGCAAAACCCTGTCTCTATTTAAGAAAATACAAGAATTATACCCCAGAACCTACCATACAATTAAAAAAAAAAAAGAAAAATACAAGAAAAGAACTAGCCAGGTGTGGTGGTGTGCTCCTGTAATCTCAACTACTCAGGAGGCTGAGCAAGGAATTCAATTACATTTTTCTTGCTTCAAAAACTTTCAAATTATATTTAAAGAGTTCAGAGAATCATTTATTTGCTTGCCTGTTTTCAGAGTAAACTGTTATAGAGAATTCAGCTAAATAATTTTTTGAAGTATGTACCTTGAGTATCAGTAAACACACTTAGTGCTGGAGCAACCTCCGTTGTATTCCATAAACGCAGAGTGCCATCTGCTGAACAGGACAACAAACGCTGATGTGCTGCACTATAAGCCAAACCCCAGACTGCATCCGTGTGGCCTAGGAGAGGGCCTCGTAAAACAGAAGGATCTATACAAAACAGCAAAAATGCAAAATCAGAAGAGAAAAAAAACCCCAAAGGTAATTAGATTTCAGAGAAAGTAAAATACATAAACAACAGCACCTGATAACAGTATAAAATATGACTCTTGGTTTCTATTATTATTCTGACATGCTACAGTAAACCAAAACAGGCTTGGAAATACACAAATATAAAGTTTAAAAATTTTAAATTAAAATTAAAAAGCACGTATTTTTCTCCTTAAAAAAAACTGAATATTTCTTCCCCCTTTCTTTTGTCCTTCCATTTGTCTAAATATTTTTAAAGCATGTTAATACAAATCATTTGAATTTAATTCATCTTTGGAGAAATCACAACTCATACGCCCTGAGGAAGTGAACAGAGAGGTCCTCTCCCTCTCTGAAGTCATTTACACTTTGGCTACACTTCCTTCTGTCCACTTATCTTACTATACAATGGATGGCAGTTATTCCTGAAAATATGACATAATGGACAGGAAGTGACATTTACAGGAACCCCCAAATTCTCAAATAGCAGTAACTGAGATGTGGTGATATGTATGCAGGGAAAGAGGGAGGAAGTAGGGAGGTTAACTGAGCACAGTCTCATGATAAAAGTCAAATTGGAAATTTTATTAATCTTCACAATGATTCTATAAAGTGGTACTTTCAAGATGACCCACAAATGTTAAGTCTGGAAATGTCAATGGTATGTCTTATATCCTGTCACACATACCATAAAATATTTATTGAAGACACAGTGTGTGTCAGGCACTATGCTCAATGATGGAGTCAAATATATGATTAAGACTCAATTCTATCCCAGTCCTCAACAGACAATGATGAAAGTACAGTAATAGTGACAGACATCAGTAAGCACAGAGAGTAACTGGGATGAGTGAAAACTTGGAGAGTGACACCTAGAATTTATAGATGTTAGCCAGTCGAAGAAGAGAGGGAGAGCATGCTTGACAAAGAGGCAGCATCTACAAATCCATATGAAAAAAGAAACAGCATGATATGCAAGGAAATTTACAAGCAATTCAGTATTACTAGAGTGTGGACTTTGAGTTAGGAAGTAGATGGGATGAGGGCAGCTAGTTTATGGTGTGATTTCTATTCCATATTAAGGAATTTGGAAATTACCCTGAAAGCAACAAGAAACCTGTCTCCAAGACCAGTAGGATCAAATATATATTTCAAAAGGTAATCTTGGTAGTAGTATAGAAGATAGATTGTATAGAAGACAGACTGGACAGAATTAAGACAAAGGCAAGGGGCTGTTTCAGCAGACAAATAATAACAAAGATCTAAGGCGAGGGGAAGTAGTAAGGGGGCCAAAGCAGAAAAAGTAAATTCAATAAATATTTAGGGAGTCATTACCAAAAAACTAGGTAATTAGTAAGTGGGGACAGTGTGACAGAATAGGGAATCAAGAATAATTCTTAGGCTTCTAGTTTGGGTGATTCTTGTAGTGTCACCAACTAAAAAATAATATATAGGAGAAGAAACACAGAACTTATTAGGATTTACAGACAATGAAACAGTAATCCTGAAACTCCTGTAGTCAATCTGAAGCTTAAAGAAGAGATTTATGAGTCAACTGTAGGTAAAAGCATAGAAACAGATTCAGTCTCTCAAGGAATGTTTGTACAGTGCAAAAAGTTAGGTTCTGGGTCTTGATAAATGTCGACATTTAAGGCAAGAAAAACAAAGGCAGTTATGAAGGACAGGGAATAGACATTATCACAAAGTGTCAAAAAGCCAATAGAATGGACAGATTTCAAAAGATTTCAAAAAAGATGGAGTTGTTAATCTCAGATACAGCCAATACATCCAGTAAAATAAGGACTGTAAAATATTCTTGGATCAGGCAATTAGTTACCAATAATCTTGTTTTATGCAAGTGTTGTAGCCAGAAGCCAGAATGCAGAAGGATAAAGGAGAGAAGACATGAATTTAGTAACTGGTAATTAAGTTTTCTAGACAATACCATCAAAGAAACAGATGATGAGGAAAAGAGAGGGCCTAAACAGAAGCCAGACAGGGAAACAGAGTCAAGAAAAGGCTTCTCCTTGTCCAGAAGAGGAGGTACCCAAATTCACTTATTTGCTGAGGGCACGGAAAGGGAGCAAAGAGGGTAAGGCTTAATTAAGATTCAAGACAATGAGAGAGCAAGAGCAAGAGATTAGAATGCAGTCACTAAGAGACAGAGAGAGATTTGAGTACAGTCCCAAAATAAACTAAGTAAAATGGGAAGGACTGGCCTGAGACAGAATGGACAGTTGATCCTCTGGCAGAGAGGTAAAGGAAGTAAGGAAAGGCATGGAACAAATAACTTATAAGAGAATTGGGGGAGAGTGGGGTTACCTTTCACAAAATATTAATGCTTATTAAATAAATGCTGGAAAAAATTTTTGTTTATTGAATTTCTTATCCTTACCCAGGTTTGGTGGTAAAAAAAATATAATCTAAAATGATGAAATTAAAATGTTTTTATGACACATATGATACTTCAAACTAGTCTAGAATTTAAGAGACAACAAAAATAGCCAATTCCTAAATAGTTTTTACAAGTGAATTTATGGCATTATCTATTAATAGATTATAATATGTATTTATGATTTATGATACTGTTCCCAAAACTAAAGGGCACTTCTTAACTTTTGAGGCCTTTTACATATTTTGGTGTCATGGACTATAAAAATTATTAGCTTCTACAGCAACTGACCAAGGAATGGCACCAACATTCATTTTTCTTAAAAGCTGTTGGACAAGAATAGTGATGAAATTTTATTACAGATTAGTAATAATGGTATCAAGAACCCTACAGATGCCTAAAATAAGAAAACAACTGTCAATCAAGCCTGCATTTCCAATCAATAAGACTTTGGAGAAGTGAGGACTGTATTTTCAAAATGTTTTTCTCTTTTCTTCTTTTAACATTTATATATCAAATTAATTCCTAAATACAGACATCCTTTTTAACAAAATAAAGACATGGTTCTCTTCACCTATTTATTTTCAAAAATCTCTTATCTTTTCCTTTTATATTCTATAAAAAAAAGTGTTTAAAAAACTCATTTTATTCCTTCGACCTCTGGGGAATCACCTACCATAAGAATCATAGGGGTCGATGTTGGGATTAGTGGTGTTCCAGCCCTGGATCAGTCCATCAGTACCACCACTGTAACACTGCTCACCATTGCTGCTCATTACCACACAAAGCACTGGACCTCTGGGAGATTAAAAAAATGAAATAAATTGCTATTCTCAAAAACCAACCTAATAATATGACTTCTTAAAAATAAGAATGTTTAATTACTCAAATGGCTATTTTTCTGTTTTTTAGAAAAAATGAAAACACAGGTACTATCAAAGCACTGTTCATTTTTCTTCCTCTGGTTTAAGAGGTTGGTAAATTATGGTCTGTAGGTCAAATCCAACCACTGGTCTGTTTTTGTACAATCCTCAAGCTAAGAATGGTCTTTACATTTTTAAAGGGTCGTAAAACAAAACAAAAAGAATATGCAACAGAAACGATATGACCAGTAAATCCTAAAATATTTTTAAAAATCTAGCAGTCTAAAGTCAAGTATTTATTATGTGACTCTTTACATAAAAAGTATGCCAAACTCTGTGCTAAATCAAGAGAAAAGGTGCATTCCTTAAATGGAAACAGAAAAAAATATATATGCAATGTATCATCACACACAAAAAAAATTCTCAAAAAACCTTTTAACTTTTAGTTTTAAGGGTACATATGCAGGTTGGTTCTATAGATAAATTACATGCCTTGGCGGTTTGGTGTACATATTATTCCATCACTCAGGAAAAAAAACATAGTACCCAATGGGTGGTTTTTCAATCCTCACCCTCTTCCCACCCTCCAGAGTCAAGTTGGCCCTAGTGTCTATTGTTCCCTTCTTGTGTCCATGTATACTAAATGTTTAGTTCTCACATATATGTGAGAACATGCAGTGTTTGGTTTTCTGTTCCTGCATCAGTTTGCTTAGGATGATGGCCTTCAGTTCCATAATGTTCCTGCAAAGGACATGATCTCACTTTTTATGGCTGCATAGTATTCCATGGTATATATGTACCACCGTTTCTTTATCCAGTTTGCCACTGATGGGCATTTAGGTTGATTCCATGTCTTTACTACTATGAATAGTGTTATGATGAACACACATACATGTGTCTTTACAGCAGAATGATTTATATTCCTTTGGGTATATACCTAATAATGCTGGGTTGACTGGTAGTTCGAACTTGAGAAATCACCAAACTGCTTTCCACAGTGGCTGAATTTACACTCCTACCAGTAGCATATGAGTGTTCCTTTTTCTCCACAGCCTTGCCAGCATCTGTTATTTTTTGACTTTTTAATAATAGCCATTCTGACTTGTATTACATTGTGGTCTTGATTTGCATTTCTGTAACAATGAGTGATGTTGAGCATTTTTCTGTGTCTGTTGGCCACATCTCTTCTTTTGGAAACTACCTGCTCACATCATTTGCCCACTTTTTAAAAGGGCTGTTTTTTAATTACTGATTTGCATTTCTGTAATAGGTGATGTTCAGCATTATTTCGTTTCTGTTGGCCACATGTATGTCTTATTTGGAAACTATCTGTTCACAACCTTTGCTCACTTTTTAATGAGGCTGGTTTTTATTTGTTAATTTGTTTAAGTTACATATAGATTCTGGATATTAGTCCTTTGTCGGGATTCATAGTTTGCAAATATTTTCTCCCATTCTATGGGCTATTTACTCTGTTGATAGCTTCTATTCTATGCAGAAGTTCTTCAGTTAAATTAGGTCCCATCTGTCATTTTTTTTGTCATTGTTGCAATTGCTTTTGGTGTCTTCATTATGAAATCTTTGCTGGAGTCTATGTCTAGAATGGTATTCCCTATGTTTTCTTCAAGAGTCTTTATAGTTTTAGGTTTTAAATTTAAGTCTTCAATCCACCTTGAGTTGATTGTTGTATTTGGTATAAGGAAGGGTTCCAGTTTCAGTCTTCTGCATGTGGCTACCCATTTATCCCAGCATCATTTATTTAATAAGGAGTCCTTTCCTCATTGTTTTTGTCAACTTTGTTGAAGAATAGATGGTTGTAGGTGTGCAGCTTTATTTCTGGGCTATTTTTGTACCAGTACCATTCTGTTTTGCTTACTATAGCCCTGTAGTATAGTTTGAAGTCAGGTAAGGTGATGCCTCCATCTTTGTTCTTTTTGCTTGGGATTGCCATGGCTATTCAGGCTCTTTTTTTGGTTTCCATATAAATTTTAAACATTTTTTCTAATTCTGTGAAGAATGTTATTAGTAGTTTGATAGGAATGGCACTGAATTTGTAAATTGCTTTGGGCAGTATGGCCATTTTAACAGTGTTGATTCTTCCTATCCATGAACATGGAATGTTTTTCTATTTCTTTGTGTCATCTCTGATTTCTTTGAGCAGTGTTTTGTACTTCTCATTGTAGAGATCTTTCGCCTCCCTGGTTACCTGTATTCCTAGGTATTTTATCTTTTTTTGCAGCTACTGTGAATGAGACTGCATTCCTGATTTGGTACTCAGCTTGGGCATTACTTGTATATAGAAATGCTACCGATTTTCAAACACTGATTTTATATCCCAAAACTTTGCTGAAGGTGTTTATCTGATTTAGGAGCTTTTGAGCAGAGACTATGGCATTTTCTAGGATAAAATTATATAGTCTGCAAAGAGAGAAAGTTTGACTGCCTTTGTTCCTATTTGGAGGCCTTTTCTTTTTCTTGCCTGACTGCTCCGGCTAGGACTTCTAGTACTATATTGAATAGGAGTGGCTCTTATACCTAGGAATACAGCTAACCAGGGAGGTGAAAGAACTCTACAACAAGAATTACAAAACATCCTTGTCTTCTTCCAGGTCTCAAGAGAAATGCTTCCAGGTTTTGCCTGTTCAGTGTGATGTTGGCTGTGAGCTTGTCATAGCTGGCTCTTAATATTTCAGGGTACAATCCTTCAATGCCTAGTTTGTGGAGGGTTTTAAAAATGAAGCGATGCTGAATTTTATCAAAAGCCTTTTCTGCATCTATTGAGATGATCAAGTGATTTTTGTTTTTAGTTCTGTTCATGTGATGAACCATTGATTTGTGTATGATGAACTAACCTTGCAACCCAGGGATAAAGCCTACTTGATTGCAGTGGATTAGCTTTTTGATATGCTGTTGGATTTGGTCTGCTAGTATTTGGTTGAAGATTTTTGCATCTATGTTCATCAAGGATATCGGCCTGAAGTTTTCCTTTTTTGTTGTGTATCTGCCAGGTTTTGATAACAGGATGATGCTGGCCTCATAGAATGAGTTAAGGAGAGGTCTCTCTGCCTCAATTTTTTTTTTTTTGGGGGGGGTGGAGTTTCACTCTTGTCACCCAGGCTAGAATGCAATGGCGATCTCAGCTCACTCAACCTCTGCCTCCCAGGTTCAATTCTCCTGCCTCAGCCTCCTGAGTAGCTGGAATTACAGGTACCTGCCACCACGCCTGGCTAATTTTTTTGTATTTTTAGTAGAGATGGGTTTTTACCATGTTGGCCAGGCTGGTGCCAGCTCTTTTTTATGCGCTTGGTAAAATTCAATTGTGGATCCATATGGACCTGAGCTTTTACTTCTTCGTAAGTTTTTTATTACTGATTCAATTTCAGAACTCAGTATTGGTGTGTTCATAGTTTGAATTTCTTCCTGGTTTAGTCCTGGGATGTTGTTTTCAGGAATTTATCCTTCTACATTTTCTAGTTTGTGTGTGTGAACAGAGGTGTTCATAATAGCCTCTGGTTTTTGTTGTTGTTTTTTTTTAATTTCTGTGGGGTTGGTGGTAATATTCCATTTATCATTTCTGTTGTACTTGGATCTTCTCTTTTTTTCTTTATTAGTTTAGCTAGTGGTCTACCTATCTTACTTATTGTTTCAAAAAACCAAATTCTGGTTTTAATGATTTTTTACATGGTTTTTTTGTGTGTCTCAATTTCATTCAGTTCAGCTCTGAGTTTGGTTATTTCTTGTCTTCTGCTAGCTTTGGCATTGGTTTTCTCTTGTGTGTGATGTTAAGTTGTTAATCTGAGATCTAACTTTTTGATGTGGGTGTTTAGCGCTATAAACTTCCAACACAGCTTTAGATGCCTCCTAGAGATTTTGGTATGTTGTATCTTTTGTTTCATCAGTTTCAAATAATTTTTTGATTTCTCCCTTAATTTCATTACTTACCAAGAAGTCATTCAGAAGCAGGTTAACTTCCATGTAACTATGGTTTTGAGCGATCTTGGTATTGATTTCTATTATTATTAATTTCAGACAGAGTATCGCTCTTTTGCTCACGGTGCAGTGCAGTGACATGACTTTGGCTTACTGCAAACTCCACCTCCCAGGCTCAAGTGATCCTCCCACCTCAGCCCCCTGGGATCTGGGACTACAGGAGCACACCACCACTCATGGCTGATTTTTGTATTTTTTGTAGAGATGGGGTTCTATCACACTGCCAGGGCTGGTCTAAAACTTCAGAGCTCATGCAATCCACTCATCTCAGCTTCCCAAAGTGCTGGATTTATAGGCGTGAGCCCCTGCACCCAGCTATTGATTTATATTTTTATTGTATTTGGTTTGAGAGTGTGGTTGGTATGGTTTCAGTTTTTCTAAATTTGCTGAGAAGAGTTTAATAGCCAGGAGTGTGGTTGATTTTAGAGTATGTGCCATGTGCAAATGAGAAGATTATATATTCTGCTATTTTGGGGTAGAGAGTTCTGTAGACATATATTAGGTCCATTTGGTCAAGCATCAAGTTCAGGTCCTGAATATCTTAGTTTTCTACCTTGATGATCTAATACATCCAGTGTGTTGTTAAAGTCTCCCACTATTATTGTATGGTTATCTAAATCTCTTTGACGGTCTCTAAGAATTTACGAATCTGGGTGCTCCTGTATTAGGTGCATATATATTTAGGATAGTTAAGTCTTTTGTTGAATTGAATCCTTTACTATCATGTAATGCCCTTCTTTGTCTTTACTCATCTTAGTTGGTTTAAAGTCTGTTTTGTCTAAAATAGCAAATCCTGCTTTCTTCTGTTTTCCATTTGCTTGATTGATCGTTCTCCATCCCTTTTCTTTGAGCCTATGGGTGTTATTGCATGTGAGATGGGTCTCTTAATGACAGTATATAGTTGGGTCTTGCTTCTTTATGCAACTTGCCAACATGTGCCTTTTAATTGGGCATTTAGCCGTTTTACATTCAAGGTTAACATTGATACATGCACATTTGATCCTGTCATGTTGTTAGCTTGTTATTACACATACTTCATTGTGTAGTTGCTATAACGTGTCAGTAGTTTATGTAACTAATTGCGTTTTTGTGAGGGCTGGTAATATTTCTTTTGCTTCCACATTTAGAAAAAATATGGAACCCTTTGGCCAGGCGTGGTGGTTCATGCCTGTAATCCCAGCACTTTGGGAAGCCAAGGCAGGCAGATCACTTGAGGTCAGAGCTCAAGCCAGGAGTTTGGGACCAGCCTGGCCAACAGGGTGAGAAACTCTATTAGGTCATGCCACTGCACTCCAGCCTGGGCAACAGAATGAGACTTCATCTTAAAAAAAAAAAAAAAAAAAGAAAGAAAGAAAAGAAAAATATGGAACTCTTCATGAATCTGTGTCATCCTTGCACTGAGGCCTCGCTAATCTCTGTATCTTTCCAATTTTAGGGTATGTGCTGCCAAAACAGGCAATATTTTAATCCAGATAATATAAGGAAAAAAAGTTGGAATTTCTAATATTTAAACCTAGTTGCCTCTAGTTTAAAGATATAAATATGAAACTCACTTAAACATCATGTAAATAAGATCTAATTTAAGCACAAATCCCTATTTGGCAGTGATGAACTTAGTTTTAACATTATATTATCTGCCAGTTTCTTGTACATTTAAAAAACACTCTCAAATACAAACAATACCTAATAAGAGAAAGAAAATAAAATATCCTAATCATGCTGTTTTACAATAATTTTGGTTTAAAATAAAGAAAAAGCACATACTTACTTATGGGCTCTGAATGTATAGATAGGTTCTACATCAAGAGAAGTGCTCCTAAATCAAAGAGAGATGACTTTTACCACTCTAAGTTTCAGTGGTAAACAGTATAATTAAATATGTCATAAAATTGCTTTTAAAAACACAAACATTATGGGATTATATCATCCTAACTACACGGTACATAAGAAAGCTCATTTAATCCCAATTATACTTTCATGGTATCAAGTGCAAGATTCTTGTTTAGTAATAGTATCTTGTTACAGTATTTTTAGCCCTGGCAAAATCTATTTGACTAACGGAAAAGATAGCTTCATTCAAGAGAAACAACATGGGCTTTGGGGAGATAAATAACTCAATTTCCAGTTCTGTCACTAACTGGCTAACTTTAAACAAATTATTTACTCTTTCAGAACTTCAGATTCCTCTGTTTAAAACCAAACAGAAAAATAGGAGTAGGATTCTACAATTTAGAAAACACCACAGGACACAATCATGCACATAGCAGGATATCAACAAATGGTACTTTTATTTCCTTGCCTTTCCAATAAGGTTAATATGTCTATCCTCCATAATGTATAGACTGTCCAAATTATCAGTTTATTCATTACTCACAACACCATTATTACAGGTATACTATACTCTAATACTAGCTATGACTTTGATGGAAACTGGATTTAAAGTCATGTTTTCTACATTATATTGCAATTATTTATAGACATGTTATCTCACAATGTATAACCAGGAAACCATTTTTCTCTTTTGAAAACACCTAATCTATATGAGGGTCCACCTGGTTTTAGCAATACGTGGCCAAACTTTCTGAAGTAGGCTGATAAATCAAGTATTTCATCTACCCTATGTATGACACAGCATGAATAACACTGATCTCTCTTAAACCAGGCGACAGGTTTCCTCCATTGGTAGTAAAATTTTTGTAACCTCCTCTATTTGATGTTTAGTGATGACTCTTATAATAACAAAGTGCCTGACACTGCAAAAGGGCCTTTGCTGGCAAATGCTGAGTTTTTTTTTTTTTTTTTTTTGACATGTGGCCCAAAGAAGGAGAAGAGTTCCAATAAGGACTCAAGCAACTACAATCAGGTTTAGCTATGTGACTTTTAAAGGGTTTATACTAACTCACATCTATCCATGCTTAGACAGGAACTAAGGGGCCAAGGCAAGCACTAGCAGTTAAATTAGCCTCTTGAGTCCAAACATATTGGTCGGTATGGAAAGTACCTAAACTCTCAAGGCCAAAAGATAAGACCAAGGAGAGGCCCTCCACCCATCCCAGTAAGGCTTTTCTCTGCTCTACCCCATAAGTCTAAATCTAGTAAACAATAGGGCAAGGTGGACGTGGAGATTTGATTGTTTTAAAGATGCATATACCTGTTTATAAGAACAGTCAAAACCTTCAGTATAGATAAGGGGCTCCCCAAATATAGCAGCCATTTAAAAATACTGTTATGTATGAGGACTGTAATCAGTACTCATAAACCCTAGGGAAACCATCAGATAATACCGTATCTTCCTAAGCATCAGTTTTCTAACCTAACATTAAGTTGTATAAACAGAAAAACACAATATAATTACATGACATGGAGGAAAGAACTAGAAGAAATGTTTGGGAAATTTAATAGAAATAATAAAATATGTAGTTTTCTGCTGAAAATGTTAAAACATTCAAATAATGTTAAAGTAGAATATTCTCACTTTTTGGCTGGGGCTGTTTTCTGCAAATTCCACATTTTTAATGTGTGATCCTCTGATGCTGTTATCAAAACAGGCTCAATGGGATGGAAAGCAAGGGCTCGGATGCCATCAAAGTGACTTCTTAATGTAAACTTAGGGTTCCATGTCTTCCTCAATGCATCTTTATTGTTTGCTATCTATTAAAGAAACAAAACAAAGATACCTACGCACTTAGTTCAGGATAGGGGGAAAAACTTACATTTCAACATTAATTCTTGCTGATTTGTCACAAAACCATCACTTTGTAATTTTTAAAACAATATAATTTTTATATGTAAATAACCAAACCAAGAAGCAAACTTAGCAATAACCCAACACTAGTTTTCTTTGAAGAATCATTAAAGGTGTATTACAAAAAAAGTTAACATAATTCAATACAAAAAGTGAATCAAATTATATAAAATAGATCTTTACTATGATGCGAAATAAAACCAAGTAATTCAACACAAATTATAGTATTCAATTATAATCTTGGGTAAGAGTTGAAAAACTAAGTTATCTTTAAACCTGCTGACATTTTAAAATATCATACTTTTGAGACTTTAAATACTAATAGCTAAATTTTCTTCATCAAACTGGAAGCAAAGTTGATAAACTGAAAACATAAAATGTTAAAAATGGAAGAGACAACACAAAAAATGCATTCCACTGGTAACACACACACATTATGTTCTTTCCCTCCATAGTAACTCAATTTCAAAAATGAAAAAAAAAAAACCATTATTTTTTCATTCCCATTATATAACAGAAAAGCTGAAGAGGTAGATTATATTTGACTTTACACTAGCACCCTAAGATACGAATTCTTCACACTCCAAGGCTAGCAATCAGGCTAAGCTTAAATAAGAGTAGCAAAAGTACATAAATGTGCCACATTAGCTACATTTTCGTCAACGATGGACAACATATATGATGCTGGTCCTATAAAATTATAATGGAGCTGAAAAATTCCTATAATGACATCATAGCTGTTTTAATATTGTAGCACAATATATTACTCATGTGTTTGTGGTTATGCTGGTGTAAACAAACCTATTTGTGCTGCCAGCCGTATTACAGTCTAGCATGTATAATTATGTACAGAACACAATACTGGATAATGATAAACTATTGTTACTGGTTTACGTATTATAATTTTTATTCTAGAGTATATTTCTTTTACTTATTTTTAAAAAGTTAACTGTAAAACAGCTTTAGACAGGTCCTTCAGGAGTATTCTACCAGAAGGCATTGTTATCATAGAAGATGACAGCTCCTTGACTGTGATTTCCCCTGAAGACCTTCTAGTGGGATAAGATATGCAGGCGGAAGAGAGTGATACTGATGATCCTGACTTTGTATAGGCCTAGGCTAATATGCATGTTTGTGTATTCATTCTTAACAAAAAAGTTAAAAAGTAAAAATAAACATTAAAAATTTTAAAAATAGGAAAAAGCTTATAGAATAAGGATAAAAAGGAAGACAATATTTTTCTACAGCTATACAATGTGTTTGTGTTTTAAGCTGTGTATTACAAAAGAGCCAAAATGTTTTTAAAAATTAAGTTTACAAAGTAAAAAATTACAGTAAGCTAAGGTAAATTTATTATTGAAGAAAACTTTTTTTATATATAATTTTGCACAGCCTAGGTGTAGTGTTTACACAGTCAACAGCAGTGTATAGTAATGTCCTGGACCTTCACATTCACCCACCACTCACTCACTCTCTAAGACCAACTTTCAGTCCTGCAAGCTCCACTCGTGATTAAGTGTCCTATACAGGTATACTTTTATAAAAGTATATACATATAAAAGTAAAAATACACTGTATTTTTACTACATCTTTTCTATGTTTAGACATGTTTAGATACAAACTTACCATTGTGTTCCAGTTGCCTACAGTACAGTAACATGCCATATAGGTTTGTAAAGCCTCTACCATCTGGGCTTGTAAGTATACTCTAGGATGTTTGTACAACAATGAAATCCCCTAATGTTCACAACGTTCATTTCTCAGAATATATCCCCATCATTAAGCAATGTATGATTGTACTGGTAGAAGACTGATGAAATACTACTTATTTACAAATGACAAAAATACAGCAATACTAACAACAGCTATTATTTTGGGCATTGTTCATTATTTTAACCATTACTGAAAATACTTCATATGCATTCACTCACTTAATCCTCAAAATAACTCTCTGAAGAAGGAATTAACATTATCCCCACTTTATAGACTAGACACAACAGGAAAAGAGAAGTTAAGTGCCTTGCCCAAAAAACGCTGCTAGTAAGAGGAAGGGCCTGGATTCAAACCCAAGCAGTCTGGATGTGGAAGTAACCCTCAATAAAAAACCTGCAGAAAAAAACTGGATAGAATATGTCAAATTAGGATAATAAGAGAACATAAAACACATCCTGCAAGGAACTACTGTAAGTACTGGGGCTGGTTATTCTGGAAGAAAAAAAGCTGACTTGAATCATAACTGCTCTTTTTAAACACCTGGAAGGCTTTCATGTGAAAAAGCAATCTGATTCCTTTTGAATGTCTTAATGTGGCAGGCAGCCACTACGATGGCCCCAATCAGCCCCACTTCCTTAGAGTTAAACCTTATATAATTCCCTCCCACATTATGGGGTTGCTCTCTGTCACCAATAGCATACAGCAGAAGTGAGAACAAGTGACTTCCAAAATTAAGTTATAACATCTTCCATCTTGAGTGTTCTTGCTTTTCACATGCACTCACAGTGGGGAAAGCCAGCTTCCACAATGAAAAGCCCATGGAAAGGCCTATGTGGTAAGGAACTGAAGTCTCTGCCAATAGCCAGCAAAGAACCAAGCAAGGCCTCCCAATAACCACAGGAAGAGCTTGAAAGCAGATCCCCACCCCACCACAATTTGAGTCTTCAGGTGAGACTGCAGCTCTTGCCAACATCTTGACTGCAACTACACTGGAGACACTAAGACAGAATCACCTGACTAAACTGCTTCTGTATTCCTGACCCACAGAAACTATGAGATAATAAAGGTTTCTTTGTTTTAAGCTGCTAAATTTTGGCCTAATTTGCTACATAGCCACAGATTACTGGTATAATTATGAAACCACGAATTACTTTTGGAAACCAGGTGACAGACATAACACCAAGTCTTCTAACAATTAAAAGCTATGAAAAAAGAAATCAGCTTTCTCTGGAGAGAGAACTAAGTTCTATTACGTACTGGAAAAACTCTTTGTGGGGCTAGAACAGAGGGAAGAAAAGTATCTAACGAACTTCTGCTTCTAGCCATGACGGACCAGGTACTATGGACTACCTCTGCACTAAGGACAAGTAGAAAAGCAGAATACAAAAAAACAGAGAACAAAATACTTTAGAAAAACCAGGCCAAAATCCAGGGGAAAAAAGAGGCCTAAAAGGGAAGCACAATATTTGGGCTGTTTTTCCCCCATACGCTGTTTACTGATTCCAGAGGAGATGGCTGAGAGGCTAAGCAGTGTTTTTGACAGCTTTGAAGTGTCATGGGGATACAAGTTGATGAACCTGCACGTAAGGGTGAACTAGAAGAAGCCAAGGCCTTGCAGGGACTGTAAAAATTTTAAATGGAGTAAAGTGATCCCAGATCCCAGATGCAGTGGCTGCATACATCTGAGAAAAGCAACTTAAATTATAGCATTTGGTCTGAAAGTTACTTCTACAGACAATTTTGCAAATAATAGTTTCTTGAAATTAAAAAATAATCATGTATATAAGGATGTAAGACAATATAAATGAAAATGAGCAGAAACAACACATATTAGTAAAATAACTAGAGTTTCCAATTCAACTTTAAATAATCATGCTTTAGCTGGGTGTACTGGTACATGTCTATAATAGCCCAGCTACTCAAGAGGCTGAGATAGGAGGAGAGCCTGAGCCCGGGAGGCAGAAGTTGCAGTGAGTCAAGATCATGCCACTGCACTCCAGCCTGGGTAACAGACTAAGATTCTGTCTTAAAAAAAAAAAATCATGTTTATTATGTTCAAGAAGATAAAAGAGAAGATTGAAAATTTGGAAATCTGTAAACAATTTTAAAACAAGAATTCAAGAAGCAAAAACTGTAAGACCTCAATAGATGGGCTTAACTACCAACTACATATTACTGAAGAGAGAATTAGTAAACTGAAAGATGAGTCATAAACAAATAAAGAAAGAGAATAGGAGACACAGGTCACAGGAAGAAGGTATAACACACATATAACTATATTCCAAAATAAGAGAAAGAGAGACAGAGGTGCAAAAGTGGTACTTGAAGAGAAATGGCTGAGAACATCACAAAAGTGATGAAAATATATCAAGCCATAAAGATTTAAGAACTTCAAGAAACTTAAATAAAAAGGAAACCAAACCTCGGCTAAAAACAAAGACACAGATAATATTAGTGAAAAAAATCAGACTACCATTAAACAACCAACAACAGAAATGATAGTTGACCTTAGCAGAAAACATAAAAACAAAGACAGTAAACTACTATGTTTGGAGTGAGGGGAAA
>NW_016107403.1:6076854-6081444 GCF_001604975.1 Cebus imitator
GAGTACTGGGATTACAGGCATGCACCACCATGCCCAGCTAATTTTTTGTATTTTTAGTAGAGACGGGGTTTCACCATGTTGACCAGGATGGTCTCGATCTCTTGACCTCGTGATCTACCCGCCTCGGCCTCCCAAAGTGCTGGGATTACAGGCTTGAGCCACCGCGCCCGGCCTAATAATTTTCTTATAGAAGATAAACATTTTCAGAAATGTGTAACAAGAATGACATTTAAGTAGGGTGGGAGTTAAAAATTAAAAGCATTGATAAGATCTCTGCACAGAAAATTTTGATAAAGATGTATGTGATAATCTCTAGGGTAGTCACTGAAAGAGTAGCAAAAGAGTGTTGAAATTCCAAGTAGTAGAAAGGTGGAAGGTTGAATAAAAAATAATTTACCCCAGCCAGGCACGATGGCTCATGCCTATAATCCCAGCATTCTGTGAGGCTGAGGTGGGCAGATTGCTGGAGCCAGTAGTTCCAGACCAGCCTAGGCATCATTTATACAAAAAATTAAAAAGCCAGGCATGGTGGTGCACGCCTTTGGTCTCAGCTACTTGGGAGGCTGAGGTAGGAGGATGGCTTAAGTCCAGAAGGTCAAGGCTACAGTGAGCTGTGATCACACCACTGCATTTTATCCTGGGCAGCAGAATGAGACTCTGCCTCCGGGGAAAAAAAAAAAAAAAGAATTGAATGCTTCAATTAAAAGATAAAGTAAAGGTTATCAAAGATTACCAGGGGAGAGGGGGACACAAAAATCAACTTAACAGTGTTTTAAAAAGACAAATGTGAAATATAAGACCACACACAAAAAAATTAAAAACAGAAACGATTTTTAAAAAATCTGTTGAATCTATAAATTACTTTGGGCAGTATGATCATTTTCACGATATTGATTCTTCCTAACCATGAGCATGGAATGTTTTTCCATCTGTTTGTGTTCTCTTTTATTTCTTGAGCCGTGTTTTGTAGTTCTCCTTGAAGAGGTCCTTTACATCCTTTGTTAGTTGTATTCCTAGGTTTTTTTATTCTCTTTGTAGCAATTGTGAATGGCAGTTTGCTCTTGATTTGGCTCTCTGTTAGTCTGTTATTGGTGTACAGAAATGCTTCTGATTTCTGCACAGATTTTGCATCCTGAAACTTTGCTGAAGTTGCTTAACAGTTTAAGATTTTGGGCTGAGACGGTGGGGTCTTCTAAATATACAATCATGTCGTCTGCAAATAGAGACAATTTGACTTCCCCCTTTCCTAATTGAATACCCTTTATTTCTTTTTCTTGCCTGATTGTTGAAGCTACCAATGACGTTCTTCACAGAACTGGCAAAAAAAAAAAAAAAAACACCTTAAACTTCATATGGAACCAAGAGAGCCCACATAGCCAAGACAATCCTAAACAAAAAAAACAAAGTGGGAAGCATCATGCTGCCTGACTTCATACTATACTACAAGTCTACAGTAGTCAAAACAGCATAGTACTGGTACCAAAACAGAGATATAAACCAATGGAAGAGAACAGAGGCCTCAGAGGCAATGCCACACATCTACAACCATCTGATCTTTGACAAACCTGACAAAAACAAGCAATGGGGAAGGGATTCCCTGTTTAATAAATAGTATTGGGAAAACTGGCTAGCCACGTGCAGAAAGTAGAAACTGGACCCCTTCCAGACACCTTACACTAAAATTAACTCCAGATCCATAAAAACTCTAGAAGAAAACCTAGGCAAAACCATTCAGGACATAGGCATAGGCAAGGGCTTCATGACTAAAACACCAAAAGCCAAAATAGACAAATGGGATCTAATTAAACTCCAGAGCTTCTGTACAGCAAAAGAAACAATCATTAGAGTGAACCAGAAACCAAAAGAATGGGAAAAAATTTTTGCAATCTACCCATCTGACAAAGGGCTAATATCCAGAATCTACAAAGAACTAAAATAGATTTACAAGAAAAAAACAAACAAACCCATTCAAAAGTGGGCAAAGAATATGAACAGACACTTTTCAAAAGAAGACATATATGAGGCCAACAAACATATGAAAAATGCTCATCATCACTGGTCATTAGAGAAACGCAAATCAAAATCACATTGAGATACCATCTCACGCCAGTTAGAATGGCGATCATTACAAAATCTGGAGACAACAGATGCTAGAGAGGATGTGGAGAAATAGGAACACTTTTACACTGCTGGTGGGAGTGTAAATTAGTTCAACCATTGTGAAAGACAGTGTGGCGATATTCATCAAGGACCTAGAAACAGAAATTCCACTTGACCCAGCAATCCTATTACTGGGTATATATCCAAAGTATTATAAATCATTCTATTATAAAGACACATGCATACATATGTTCATTGCAGCACTGTTTACAACAGCAAAGACCTGGAATCAATCCAAACACCCACGATGATAGACTGGACAAGGAAAATGTGGCACGTATACACTACAGAATACTATGCAGCCATAAAAAATGATGAGTTCATGTCCTTTGTAGGGACATGGATGAAGCTGGAAATCATCATTCTCAGCAAACTGACACAAGAACAGAAAATCAAACACCACATGTTCTCACTCACAGGTGAGTGTTGAACAATGAGAACACAAGGAGGAAGCATCACACACTGGGGTCTGTTGGAGGGGGAGAGGGGAGGGAGAGCAGCAGGTGGGATGGTTGGGGAGGGATAATATGGGGAGAAATGCCAGATATAGGTGACGGGGCGGGGGATGGAGGCAACAAACCACATTTTGCACACGTACCCCAGAAACTAAAGTACAATTAAAAATATATATATATTTATCAGTGGACATGGTGGTTCATACCCATAATCCCAGTATTTTGTGGCGAGGCTGAGGCAGGTGAACTGCTTGAGCTTAGGAGTTTGAGACTAGCCTGAGCAATAAGGCAAAAGCCTATCTCTACCAAAAATATAAGAAAGTAGCTGGCTGTGATGGTGTGTGCCTATGGTCCAAGCTACTTTGGAGGCTGAGATGGGAGGATCACTTGAGCCCGGGGGCGGAGGGTGCACTACACTCTAGCCGTGAGACCCTGCCTCAAAAAATATATACATATATTTTAAATGTTTTTAAAAATCTGTATATTTGTAGAGAATGAAATGTAAGGAGCCCATTTAGATTAGATGGTTATTGTAGTAGCTCTGGCTAAGAAAATAATGAACCAGGATGGAAAGTAAAAAACAGTATACAGATTTCAACTATTTTTGGATGTAAAACCCAAAAGACTTACTAATGGGCTTAGCAAAGAGGTTGGGAGTTTTTTATCTGTGTGAAGATAAGTGGGTAGTAAGCGTTCCTCTTTGGAGTGCTTCTTTACCATGTCTATGGTTTGCTTAGGCATCCATCCTGCATGCCCTGTATGGTCTATGTGCCTTAAGGGATACACTGTGTTTTCCGACAGACGTGACAAACTACCAAAGTGAGAGGAATTTAATGAAATGATAAGATGGGTTATAAGTACTTTACCTATGACATAAGAAACTAATTTTCTAATAAATTATTTATTGTGATGAGCAATTATAAATGCAATTATAAAACAATTACATTTGGAATTAAGTAAATGCATGTGCAAAGGTACAAAGATTTCAGTTTTGGTCCAAATCTCTGATGGGTCAGCCTTAATATTTGAAAAGCACACTGTATACATCCATGCCTACTAATAATTAAAATCACTTCTCAACAGGATAGTAATTGATGTACTAAAGAAGCAAGACAAATGTTGCTGTTTAGGTAGGCATGAATTATAACTAATTGCGGGTGCCCTAAAGCATAAAACAAAACCCAAATTTGGTAACAGAAAAGGAATTACTTCCCCTAACTAAAACCAATAAGCAAACTATACTGAATTATGGATTTAGGTAAAGCCTATAATCTTAATCTCTAGGTTATAGAAAAATTTTGTTTTTCTTTATGTATCTTTCAAAGTTTACAATGAAAACTGAACCAAGTTCTATACTTGTAAAGTAGTTTTACCATTGCCTTCATTTTCTATAAAATTAACTTTTTATTTTATTTTACTTTTTGGAGATGGAGTCTCACTCTGTTGCACAGGCTAGAGTGCAGCAGTGCGATCTTGGCTCACTGCAGCCTCCACCTCCTGGGCTCAATCAATTCTCCTGCCTCAGCCTCCTGAGTAGCTGGAATTACTGGCACCCACCACCATGCCTGGCTAATTTTTGTATTTTCAGTAGGGACAGGGTTTCTCCATGTTGGCCAGGCTGGTCTTGAACTCCTGACCTGAAGTGATCTGTCCACCTCAGCCTCCCAAAGTGCTGGAATTACAGGCGTGAGCCACCATGCCCGGCCCTACTTTTAATTTTTAAAAACCAAGTAAAAACATAAAAACAAAACTACTACTTACATCGTAAGTTAGTGAGTCTGCTTCATTGGCCACTGTAAGGCCTGCTAATTCTCCAAGTCCCAGTTCACTTTCAAGGGCTTCATCTGCTCCCATGATGAATGACTTTCCAGAAGAAGGAGGAAATGTCAATGCTTCCACTGAAGAGGGAAGACAAAGGAAATATTTAAAAATCTCTAAAAAAAAAAGCCAGCATTTTTTTTTTTTTTTTTTTTTT